>NW_027100722.1:1569867-1612367 GCF_040412425.1 Macrobrachium rosenbergii | reverse complement strand
GCCTCTATTCGACCTAAATCAGGGGGAAAACACCAAAACATAAGTTTTGGTGTTTTGCCTCTATTTTAGGTCGGAAATGGCTTAGTGTGTTAAAGCCGAAACGCAATAGGGGCAAAACACCAAAACATTAGTTTTGGTGTTTTGCCCCTATTTTACATCGAAAATGACTTAGTATATTAAAGCCGAAATGTGATAGCGGCAAAACACCAAAACATAGGTCTTGGTGTTTTGCCTCTATTTTAGCTCGAAAATGGCTTAGTGTTTTAAAGCCAAAACGCAATAGCGGCAAAACACCAAAACAAAAGTCTTGGTGTTTTGTCTCTATTTCAGGTCGAAAATGTTTAGTGTGTTAAAGCCGAAACCCAATAGAGGCTTGCCTCTTATTTTAGGTCGAAAATGGCTTAGAGTGTGAAAAGACGAAACACAATAGTGGCAAAACACCAAAACATAAGTCTTGGTGTTTTGCCTGTATTGTAGGTCGAAAATAGCTTAGCGTGTTAAAGCCGAAACTCAATAGAGGCAAAACACCAAAACATAAGTTTTGCTGCTTTGCCTCTATTCAACCTAAAACAGAGGCAAAACACCAAAACATAAGTTTTTGTGTTTTGCCTCTATTTTAGGTCGAAAATGGCTTAGTGTGTTAAAAGCCGAAACGCAATAGCGGCAAAACATTAAAACATAAGTCTTGGTGTTTTGCCTCTATTCGACCTTAAACAGAGGCGAAACATCAAGTTTTGGTGTTTTGCCTCTATTTTAGGTCGAAAATGGCTTAGCGTCTTAAAGCCGAAACTCAATAGAGGCAAAACACCAAAACATAAGTTTTGGGCTTTGCCTCTTTTCAACCTAAAACAGAGGCAAAACGCCAAAACAATTTTTTGTGTTTTGCCTCTATTTTAGGTCGAAAATGGCTTAGAGTGTTAAAGCTGAAACGTCCCAGTGGAATAAAAATGTTGACTATAGCGCTTGTTTGGCTGTTCCTGGATTCCAAATCATATAGGAAATGAAATGTGAGAACCAATATGCAAAATTCAACAGACACATGATAACGTTCACTAATAGGTCCTAAAATTAGGCCATGGGAGCTAGAGAAGGCATTCCACAGCTTACTGGGCATAACGGAAATCTGTTTGGAATATAATCAGATCTGCAAAGAGAATGCCTCTAACAATGAAAGCAGCATGCTGCTGTAGGTGTCTTCACAAACGCTTTGAGGATAAAAGAAATAAATAAATTTCAGAAAGTAAGAGAAGACCAGATGTGTTTGGTCAACGGAAGCTAAGAATCATGAAAACGTTTATAGCAGGCGATGAGTACTGTTCCCTCAGGAAGCGCGAATAAAAGCCCTTGAATATGATATCAGTATAGCACGGGGGTTTTAGAAGTTACCTTTAACGTACGAAAGTATTAACTTAAGATATGAAATTATGAAGCAGCCCTTTTCTTAGAAAAAGGAACTATAGGAGGGTACAGCTCGTGACCATCATTCGAAACCGTCAGCTAACGCAGCCTTCCTGTGTAAAATTTACTAGAAAACTCCTGATTTCACAGTCTCAAAAAAGAGGTTTATCCGTAATCACAATTCCCATCGTTACTCTCACACTAATTCGGTGGAAGAAGTGTGTATGTACACAGAGCTGTTTCAAATATAACACTAAACCCAGGCCCGTAGGAGGGAATGCCGTCAGTGCACCTAATGCGGTACACTGTTTTCATTACTTGAGGTTCTTTTGCAGCGTGCCTTCGGCCCCTAGCTGCAATCACTTTCATTCCTTTCACTGTACCTCCTTTCACATTCTTTCTTCTATCCTACTTTTCACCCTCTCCTAATAATTGATTCATAGTGCAACTGCGAGGTTTTCCTCGTGTTACATCTTTCAAAGCTTTTACTGTCAATTTCCGTTTCAGCTGAATGACCTCATAGGTCCCAGTGCTTGGCCTTTGGCCTAAATTCTATATTAAAATCAATTCAACTTAACTATGACCAGGTTAATTCAAAGACGATGGCAGAGAGAGGTTCGTCAGTAACCGTAATTCCCATTGTTGCTCTTATGATGAATTCAGTGTAACAGTGTGTACATTGAACTATTCCAAATCTATCGCTACCAGATCTATCACTCTCCCAGGTTACATCAAATACTCACATAAGCAACAACATGAACGTCTATAAACCAATCAATAAATGTACAAAAGAGAAAGATACATTATCAGAAAATGTGATGTGAACAGTACAATTAATTAGGACAAATTATTATAACATTAAGTATGGCTTGCTGATGTTAGCCCAGGCAAACTCTGCATTTTCATGAAATCACTGCATAAACTAGGACGTATTAATTGTGTATTGCAATTAAAAGTGACTGGATGCGATCGGTTCTTTTACTTGGATATCTATGCCTGTAAAGTGTTTAAAGACCGTTCTTTAAAAGAAGGACATTAGAAAAAACACTCGCATTACTTTAGGTCATCAGTAGAATTGGTTTATGCAAAATTCTGTGAGGATTACAACAACCAGCTACAAATATCTGGCCATTTGAGAAAGGATCAGGATAAACAGATAATCCTCCTACAAATATTTTAATTTTTCTTGTTCTATTAAAGCTGCACTAAGCTTAAATAACTCGATAGACGGAGAGACCATGGAAGGGGGCGATAAAAAAATTAAAATTAAAGAAAATAAAGCAAAAATAAAAGGGAAAATGTCAGTAAAAGAGATAACAATTTAGAATCATCCATTCGATAAATACAAAACCGACTAATTAAAAATCATCCAACAGTCACCTGAAATAAATAATTTGATCTCTCAAAAATATCTCACTTTAGAAGAACAGGGTCGAGGAGAAGCAAAATGAGCCGATTTTCTGACGAAATGTGAAGCAAAATGAGAAAACGTATGAGACTCCTCAAGGATCCTAAAGTCAGGAAGAACAAGGAAGATAAGATGCTCTTTAAAATAAACAACGATTCTTGTCAAAAGAAACACTGCGTAGCATCAGGAGGAGGAGGTAGAGGAGGAACATATATAAAATGGAAAACAAATACGAGATATTTCTTGTTGAACCTTCGTATTTTTATGTCGAAAATCCACGATACACTGAAGAATAAATGAAGCTTACCATCCCATTTGAACAGAAAAAGTTCAAATACTATGGACTTGTTGACAGACAAAGTTGGATTACCAATATACTGTATATAGCTCAATGTACTCAGTATATTTCTATTGAGATTTACGGTACGATGAATTTTATTTACAAGTTATTTTTAGAGGAACCTGAAATATCACTGAATGATTTTCATCTCGCTGCTGGACTGACGGAAAGGAAAGAATTCTTGCTATATTTATTGTTGATGAAATACTGACATTGAACCTTTCCATAATTACTTCTCAGGTACATATTCAAAGTGTTTGATCCAATACTGTTGACCCCCTTTTCGCTGACCTTAAAAATATAAGTAATCCAATATCACATAATTTTGTGACTTCAATAAAACTCCTATTAATTTATTCCAACGTATTGCGTATCTTAGAATTATTAATACCGCAAGAAAGTACTAGATGCCCAGGAAGCAAGCGTGTGGGCAGTAGGGTAAATGATTAAGTACATGTAAGGGATTGAGACGATGCTGGTGATCCTTCTTTCTGGCGGCTATGTCATGCCGCTTATGTGACTGAAGGTAACCAGGAAAAGAAAGAAAGAAACAATGAAAACAACAGTATATATATATATATATATATATATATATATATATATATATATATATATATATATATATATATATATATATATATATATATTATATATATATATGTATATATATATATATATATATATATATATATATATATATATATATATATATATATATATATATATATATATATATATATATATATATATATATATATATATATATATATATATATATATATATATATATATATATATATATATATATATATATATATATTTATATACAGTAAGATAATGGGAAGCACTTTGAACAAAACAAAAAATGCTAAAGATAAATACATTGAAATTATGAACTGAAGCATATATCCAATTTACATCATGATAAACTCACAGCTTTGTATGAAAAAGAAAAACAAACTATTAAATAGAGGTGCGAAAAAATCAAAACGAAAAGTCTGAACATAAAAGAACAAACTTTTCTATTTGTACTGAATCTAAGGGGTCATGGGAACTGGAACGGTTTATATGAAACAACACCCTTTTCAACATTCAAATACAATGGAAGAACACAAAAAGACCAAACGATCAGGATGATAGAATTTGCATAATTTAAGACTCTGAAATAACCAGATTTCTATACAGAAAAAGAAAAAAATGGCGACTAAACGAAGAGACTAAAATGAACTAAAAGTGAGCAAAAACATAAAAATGTTGAAGAAACACATTTTCTCTCGGAGTGGGAAAATCGTGAAAATCGTGAACTAGTGGAAATAAAAGAGCGGAAAAGCTGTTGTAAGTAAACACTGGGAGGGAGAACAAGGGACGCCACTGAAGACAGACAGCCAGAACGTGAAAGCACTGCGGCCGAGACACACGCACTGAAACGTGTGTGATCAATGCAGCTTGCTTTTGTTCAGGGTAATTAAAAATGTTTGCAGATATATATCTTCACTTCACATAACTAAAATCTGTTTAGTATGTGTCTTCAGTCTATGCCAAAAAAAAGGGAAACTTAAAAATTAAATCATGAAATTACCTAGAAAAATCAGTCAACTTTGGGTTACAAATAAGACTAAAATGATGAACAAAAGTAAAGAACATTCTCCCAAAGAGAACTTATTCCGTTGAAGCACACCCCTAATAAGAACGAAGTTTCCCAGAGAGAGAGAGAGAGAGAGACAGAGACAGAGAGAGAGAGAGAGAGAGAGAGAGAGAGAGAGAGAGAGAGAGAGAGACGTATTTCTATGCAAACCCCACTGCAAATCTATCTAAAATCTTTTACTAAACAAAAGAACTGTTACGATAAATGACAAAGAGCAAATAAAATAAAAACCGTGAAAAAAATCGCTTTGCACTACTGTTTACTTAAGATGTATATAAGTGTAAAGCTGCAATCTGTGTAAATACTAATAATTATAATCTCGTTAAAATAAAAAAATATGACGAGGCCTAAAAAATATTTCTATATTTATCTCACTTTTGAGAAAATGTTTTATACAGTAATAAGCTCCGCTTACCGATTCTGGATTCAAACTAATTACCTGGTAAGAGGGCATTGTAGCTACATTTGTTCAGCTAAATCAAGAAAGATAAGAGAACGGCTGAAAATTTAGGTTTACCTTAGAGAGAGTTGCCCAAGCCTCAAATGCCTGACTTGTCGTAAGAACTGCATTTGACCAAGTAAAGAAACATCACAGTAAGCAATGAGTTAAAATAATTAAAACAAAAGTTACACAATTTCATGATTTAAAAAAAAATAAAAAAGACACATTCAGAGTGTACATTAGTTTAGTCAGTTCTAAACACAAGACATTTAAGTGCACCTACGCTCATAATAAATTACCAAAACACGAAACCAACTATTTAAAAGCCCTCTTATGTTCAGAGTGCATCAATAAAATCAAACAACGGCGCCGATACATATTAAGAGCTTTGGCAATTCTAAACCCTATTCAGCTTCTCATTTCTGAGATCGACTTCCAAGGGTAATTCCTATATGGAGTGGAGCGTTAAATTCTGCTTTGAGATTAATTCTCTCTCTCTCTCTCTCTCTCTCTCTCTCTCTCTCTCTCTCTCTCTCTCTCCACGATGCTGGGAAATGATTAGAGCCGGCAAATCTCCCACATCACTTGCACTGCCTCTCATATGTTCGTCACCAATAATGCACTTAAACACTAATCACACCTAAATTTTAAGGACATTTGACAAGAAAACTGATGCGTAAAAAATCGTTTTCTTATAAAATCTTATTGCCTGGTAAAACAATTGCATTCATTAATAAATTGAAGAGAAAATCACAATCGTATGACATTCCACATTTGTGTTAAACTCCAAAAGAACTCATTTTTATGAAAGGATATATTCGTTATTTAGCTGGCTAAAGGTTATTGGTGTGAATTCCTTGACTAAGCAGCAGCAGAGAAAACAACAACGACAATAACAACGACGACAACGACAACGACAATAATAATAATAATAATAATAATAATAATAATAATAATAATAATAATATCAACATTATAATGAGTGTCCCGCTGGACTGCATTCAGAACTGTTTTATAAGATTTCCACCTTTTCTTGAATGACTCCCACTCGATATTATTCCCTTCGACTTTCTTTCCTTTGACAACGAAGCAGCTTTGCTTACCTCTGCAGGACAGACAGCAATGGAGGGCGCTTTCACTCCCACCGAAAATGCTGGCTTCAGAAGGAATGCGAATTTTTGCGCCGATTTCAATCACTTACAAAAACCCATGAACATCGCTTGACCTTTTTTTGTCAAGATACTATATTTCCTACTGTAAAAGGGGTGGTTCGACAAAACAACATTGTATTCACAATCATCATCGTACTTTTATCGCGTGCGGAAAACTTCCACGACTTCAGTTATGAGACTCGTGCGTACACAGAACGTTCAAGGGCAATGTGTTGACTTTCCTCTCTATGTATATATATATATATATATATATATATATATATATATATATATATATATATATATATATATACATATACACTGTGCAACTCGACTAAATCTGGCAGGCAATCCCAAGCACCAACCTGCATACTGAGGTCACACCAAATGCACGGCATATAAAACGAGGGATATAACTCTAGCCCTTTTATGCCAATAATGATATTGTTAATACGTCATAGGTACACTGGAGCAAAGGATTTTTCATAATCGCAATACCAACACATACACACACACATAAATACAATAAACACGAAAGAAAGAGAAACAATGAGTATTAAAAGGCCTTTCGACTTATTATAGTCCTTTACTCAGCAAGGACTATAAGTCGAAAGGCCTTTCACTGCTCCATTGCTTCTTTCCTTCGTAACATTTCCTTTATTTATATATTCATCACGTTCCATATTTTCGTGATTCAGTTATACATACATACATACACACACACACACATATATAAAATATATATATATATATATATATATATATATATATATATATATATATATATATATATATATATATATACTCTTCATAATCATGACCAATGCAATGAGTACAAAAATGGAAATAAACTATTCCCTGATTTTAAGAGGGCAAATAGATGACTCACTTCTTCCCTTGTGTTGCTCTCAGCATTAATACTAGTAGCCTGCGCTGTTGGAGAAGGCACTGTTATTTGATGTAGTAAGCATGAGTGATTAGGCTGTGGCTGAAAACATCATGTTTCATTTCCGTCCCGACTGCTTTTGAACTGCTCAATCCACTATAAACATCATTGTCGTGGCAAAAACATTCTCGTACTGAGTTTCTATGGATTTTCAGTTTCCGGTATTCTTTCAGATCACAAAAACAGATTACAGAAGCGTTGCGCTATGGCCGGAGTGGCGCGCCTATCTCACTCAACACGCAGAGCCATCGAGTGGTATCGCTGAAATTAACCAATAGTGGGAGAGGGCGGAGCCATATAACTGACATAGCACACAAAAGCTAAGCAGCTGAGTTCGCTCAATAAACAATAACAAAGCATGATACTTACGATCTACCTCGTATATATATATATATATATATATATATATATATATATATATATATATATATATATATTATGTTATATATATATTATATATATATATATATATATATATATATATATATATATATATATATACAGCAGCAGCGTATGTATGCATGTATGCGGTGTATTGCATGTATGACTTCGGACTGTCGGATTGACCATATATGACCACACATCAAGCTGACTCACGGTCCGTGCCGTATACCGTGGTCATACTTCAACAAGATGCAGTGGTAAATTTCAACCAGATTAGCGGTCAGCATAATCAAGCCAGCCTCACCGCAAAAACGAAGATAGAGAAGACCGCAGGCGGAAGCACGCCTTCCCGACCAAATGCCTGTCGACGCCGCTTCTCCCGCCTGTGGTCAATACGTCCCCGATTTCTTCGATGACACGATTGACTACACCTCGTCGTTTGTCAGCCGTGGTTGCGGTAAGGTGACGTTACCCCACGAACTTTGCTTCGGGGGAGAAGGTTTCTCTGTTCGAGAAGATGACGACCATCTCTGTAATGGCAACTTATATCGCATCAGATCTCCAGGAATTTTCACAAAGACCGGCAAAGGCTTAGCACTCCCTCAGTCTCTCGCAAAGACAGCTCACTCTTCACTACCGCCATGAAAGCCTTCAGCTCCCTTCATCGTTAATAGGACTTCATCCAATTGTGCTCTCACTGGCAGCCAGCCGATGCGTGTACAAAACTAATGTGCGCCTTTGTTATTCTCATTTTATTTGAGCTCATTGCTTGGCTTATGTATTTATTTCTTTTATTTTTTTTAGCTCAGAAATTTCTCTGCTCAATCTTCGTTTTTCCTGAAAACAGAATATCTCCCAAAAATGTGTTCTTTATGATGATTATATTAAACAGCAAAAATGGTGTCATAATACACCAGAAAGGCCAATACTTGCCAGCGTATAAATCATGACAATAGTGTCATCACTTTTACGACATCGCATCTCGCGCACGTATTAAATTTCCGAAAGACTGAACACACATTAAAAACAACACCAGTACTAACACTAATAAATAGCGAAATTTAACAAAGCAAAAACATAATACGGCAATACCATCTTCTCAAGACACCCGACACAGCACCATAATAACTAGTGTTTCCATCTGCAGTTGAGGATCAGCCTACGTACCATCACCAAACAAATCGGGTACTCCTGACAAGCCGGTATTTGGGCAGTTGAGCCGCGGAACTAATGCCGGAAGGAGAGGAAAATGCCGCGTCTTCCTCCCGGCATTAGTGGGCCAGTGGGCAGGGGACTGCAAAACAAGAAGAAGGTCGCGGGAGAAACACCAGGCGGAGTTCTCATCAGTGAGACCTTCCCTGCCCGGTGTGTGTGTTCGTGAGGAACAGAACGTAAACTCACCC
The DNA here is from genome assembly GCF_040412425.1 of Macrobrachium rosenbergii. Lineage (NCBI taxonomy): Eukaryota > Metazoa > Arthropoda > Malacostraca > Decapoda > Palaemonidae > Macrobrachium > Macrobrachium rosenbergii. Next base: position 1,603,250 of record NW_027100722.1, on the reverse strand, counting down.
CTTCTCTCTCTTCCGCAGAGCGGAGACTGGTTTCGCCTCTGCTGATCGAGAACAGCTTATGACAGTGTGCTTGTCATGGCGTCAAAAGGGATGTCTGTTGTTAAACACAAGTAAGGTCAGATGGGTGATAAGGCTAGCACAAACAACTGTGCCAGATTTCCTGTAAGGTCGAGTCTCGACTATAAATTACGCTGTGTCGACGACACACGGAGTGAATCATTCGGGGAATTAACATGCATATTAATAAAGGCAGTTTCGTGTCATCCGCGCTTCAGGTTCAAGAGGAGCAGTGTGTCAGTAGTTTGGGCAGCGATCACAGGAGTGGTACTGCCAGTCTGAGGGGAGTGTTATTCTCTTGCCTTTCAGTCAAACCCAGCACGAGTTAAAGAAGGCACACTCATATATTGTCCTCATAAAGTGGGCAGATCACAAAAAGTTGTGAGTTACGGAAGAATGCCTTTTATTCATGTAAATATAGTAGGTTAGACTAAGTAGTGAGTCTTCAAACAGAAAGTCAGAACATTGTTGTACACAGAATACAAGCAGCAACACTCAAATGCAGATGTAGGACATATCAGAATACAAGAGGACGTAAAGTGAATATTCTGACATCGAGATCCTCGATTGCACAAAAAGCCTGAGTAGAATCTCGCACAAAAACACATCAGCAATCGATGAAACAATCATCAACAAAATCAGTATTATTCAACAAAAACAGCCTGGGGCTTCTCCAATCATTTTAGTTAAGAAGAAAGATGGCTCTTCAGGTTGCAAGCTGACATTGGCGACCGAAATGTTTGAATAGAATCCACGCTCAACGAGGAACTTTTCGCTTGTGCAGCGAGAAATGCTTCACGCCGGAGTCTGTCAAGCCAAATTATCAAATTTCTCAGATGATCTATATAAGAACGTTTATTGCGACAATCGTTATTGAATAATTTCTCCTTTGACAAAGAATGCTCGACTCGCCAATGAGTGGTCGACGTCGTTTCAGCTTCCATATTAGTCGCGGGAGTTTAGCTCCGACACTGGCGCCACACAGATATAATGACTGTTGAGGCCAGCGTTAACCTAGATATAATACTTCTTTCGTGCCGAGCAATATCATCATAACTTTTCTCGAAGGCCTTGCCTTCGGCTGATAGCGTTTCAGCGTTAAAGAATTTCCACAGCTTCCAATTATGCGGCGGGGACTACGACAGTTGATCAGAACATTAACTTCGCCAGATAGCAGATCAGATATTGCGAAGCTTATCGGCTTCAGTAAGTGAGAAGGAAGATGCTTTCTGCAGCTCAAATATCTCAGAGCGACAAACCTGGTTTATCCAGAATAATCTATCATTTGTTGCATTACAGATTTCAGTGAGTTATCGCCGATCGAAAGTAATACTGATTAGCACGACGCAGCGTATTTGCTCGCATCACGAACAGAGCCGTCGACGATATGTCAGCTGAGACGTTCTTTTATATTGGGGACATAAAAGTAAAAGATTACAGAACATTGCACGTTAACGCACTCGCTTAGTTGTTTTAAATTTCAATGTTAAGTCGATCGAGAAATTCTTAGAGTTTGATATCCTGTGTCAGAGCACTATGTGCAATAAGATGGGTGTTTCTCTGTGTTGTGAGTAACACGCTGCAAGCTGTAAGAAAGAACGACAAGAACTCTTCAGAATGGGTGGCATGTGTCGGCACCGGTGCCAGCAGCACAGCACTTTATCTGTCAATCCAGATGGGTCAGAAAGTGGGACCCGGTGGGCACCACAGATGAGTGGAGTGTCGGTGACAGCAGATGAATGCAGGTGAACACTGGGAGTTCAGAGCAAATGCCCGAGTGGAGGCAGTATTGGTGCCAGAGTCAGGGTTCCTGGAACAACCAGAGTAAATGCCCACAGTAGCCTAGTGCGGTTGATTTCCGGTGGAGGTGCGAGAGTTGTGGATTAACCGCAGGTGAGATAGCCCTGCAGTGATGATGCTGCCATTTAAGAGTGCATCCAGCTTGCAGACATGAGCAGTGCTGAGTCGGTGATCGAGCCTGGCACTTTCCTCGAGCTTTGGGCCTAGCGACGGCATACTCTGTCATCGTAAAGGAGATTCGAAACTATGTTAAGAAAACAAAATTACATCAATGAAAGAATGACGCATTATTCACACCAAAATAAAAATTCTGTGTTTTTCACTATGCAGAAAGTTGAAATGACATTTATTAACCTTCGTGTTCATTGTCAACAGAATTTCACCGTCTATATATGTTTTTCAATAAATAAGCTCTTGATTTTATAAAATTAGTTATCACGTCAATACAATATCAAAACAGATACAAATGGTATAATTTCAGCATATTTCGTTGTAAAATATTCACGCAAGTTTGAGAAGAAGCGAAGATTCAGTATCTGTTTTCACTACGTTTTTCAATATTTTCAGTAATTCTCTTGTGTAAATTACTACAAATCAATATAAAGACAAAATAAAACAATAGCATTTTCGTATAGCATAGCAAATTAAAGATTTAGAGATGCAGTAGCCTCTGAGTCATAAGCACTACGATACCACGTTCGTAGTAAAAGCGTTAATAGCGGCCTCTTATAGCATAGTGCAGTTGGCAATTACATAACAGCGGTGTGTAATTTCAGCCACACGAAAGTTAGTTCGTTCACCTTCCTCAAACTCAGCCATCACACCGAGTCAACTACCACTGGCGGTTGGCCAGGTGTTACGCACACGATCCGTAGTCCCCATGCCGGGCAATGTTACAGAGATCTGGTAGTTGTCTACGACACTTCTTTGTTAGCATGGGAAGACGCGCCAGATACTTCTGTAAGAAGTTGTCAAACACAGCATGTAGCCAAAGCCCGATTAAGAGGATGCGGCGATCATCGTTTTCAAGGTGACGCTTGTGTGTTTGCGGAGGTCATCAACATCGACGCAGTTAATGGCCAAGACTGCAGGCAGTGATCATGTTATGTTCTCTTTGCGTGTTGGCGTTCGTGTCTGCGATGTTGGTCGCGACACGGATCATCAATGAGGTGATCCCCGATGTAAATAAGGCATGTTATCATCGCCGCTTATTGTCGTCAGTCATCGGGTTAGCAGAGTCCCATATCGCGAAGCGATCAGTATTCAGATACCCACCGAGATCACCGATTTAAAGTCGCCTTATAACAAGCCCGATTAGGACACTTCATTTCCCGATATTACCGCAGGATACCACATACCGAGCAGTCTTGACTCTCAACAAGATCCACTCCATGTTGTGCAGAATGTTTGCCAGGTCGGTTGAAAGTGACGCTTTTGAGACCACGGTCAAGTGCAGCACGAAACGTTTCGCATCAATATTTCACCCAGGTAGGCTAGTTCATCGAGGAGACAGCACCGCCGAGTTAATAAGCTCAAAACTGTTTGATATGATCATGTCGCAGAAAGAGATCAAACATAACATCGCAATAGTTTAAAGACATCGTCGGGTCGAGCAAGAATTACCTTATCAACAGAAATATCGGAGCTGACTTACACTGTTCAGCTGTACTGTAAGTTATGCTTGAATAAGATCGGTAAAATTTAACACGATCTGTCTAAACTTACACATAAGTCTGGCATCTAATCAAACTAAAATTAGTAAAAACCAGTTAGCGAGACCGAGGTGAACTTTGACGCAGCCAGGAAGCACGCCTTCCTGACCTCGAATAAAACGCCTGCTTCGTGCGACGTCGCTTAAGATCTTCCCGTTCAGTATCACCAAAACCCTCATTTTCAACCGGCCATCCCGGCACCTTCCTCTGTGTTCGTCAGCCAATCGTGCCATGACGCCATTCAACGAATTTTTTGGGAATGTTACTTTGTCTGAGAGATCGCTGATTCATCATGTAATTTATGTCTTGTTTGAGTCACTAAATTAAATTTCAACAAAGACCTGAGAAGGGCTTATATATATATATATATATATATATATATATATATATATATATATATTATACATATTACATATATATATATATATATATATATATATATATATATATATATATTCATATATTGTTATATATATATATATATATGTTATATAGATATATATATATATATATATATATATATATATATATATATATATATATATATATATATATATATAGTTATATATATATATATATATATATATATATATTACATATATATACATATATATATATATATATATACATACAGTAAACTCCCTGTATATTTCATGTTCGTGGATTGTTTTTCGATGGAATTTGGTCTAAAAATTCACGGAAATCATGACTCGCCGGTTTTTTCCACGAACATATTCATAAAATACTAGGAAGATATCATATTTTGTCTTTTCATATAAAGATATTCTGTGTTTTCATATATTGTATAATAACATTAAATAAGGTAAATTCACAATAATATTGCACTATTAAAGTACACAGTTAGAAATTAAATAATAATATTATGTAATATTGTTATTCAAGTACCTAATAATAATAAATAATACATAAAGTTAACATACGGTAGTACGATGAATGCTGATTAGCATGCCGTAGACGATGATGATGATGAATAGTTGTGCAGTACGATGAATCCATGGCGCTGTCGATGTGCTATAGAGATGAACATGAAAACGAAGCGGTAGCCAGTAGCTGCATGAGATTATTTCATCAGAGCATCGCACAATGTCACATTGTACGGGCCGTTACTTTCGTGATTTGTTCTTCATCATACCTGCTACTTTCTTTCATCAGTCATTACAGTACTGTAGGTTGACCAGAGAAGCCCAGAAGAAGCAGAGCATTTGCAGGACATCTATCGCATGCATTTTCAAAAATATTTAGGCCATAGTAAAACACACAAACGTAAAACGGAAACATATTGGGTCATCACTTGTCGCTACAAAGATGGTAACAGCTGGTTGCACGCAGTTGACAGGATAACACAGACGCCATACACACAGCACGCACATTTTATAAAATGTTTTGTTGTAAGATGATTTTTAACACATATGTGCGTTTAGATTGACGGCTGTAGCATAGCAAGTTAATTACGGGTAGTATTTAGAGCATATCTAAGCATTGTCAGGAATACAGGGCACGTATAGCACATCTGCGCACGTGTTATTTTCATGTATGTAAAGTAGCATTAATTTTCAGATATTACAGCACTGGTTATATTAACGTAAACACAGCAATTTCTCGGTCAATACATTTGTTTTCTTAAAAGGCCAATTGAAGCTGCAGCTCAGGACCAGTGATACGATCAGGGTTCTGTCGTTAGCAAAAGCAGCCAATTGTAGCACTTTTGAGCGCCATTGGTTGCTCATTTTGTGCCGACAACTGGTGAACACGATTCCTGGGAGCTTCACGCAGCATCCTCTCAGATTAGCGTAGTTCGCAGTTAGTCGAAACCGGCAAACAGTCCAGCCTGATTTTACCTGCGTATCGCGTGCCTTCAAATGCCTCCTAAAATGCGCCTCTGCCTCAGCTTGATCGTTGCGAACCGCGAGAAGCGTCTCGACATGAGTGGTATTCCGGCCCAAATGCCTGTGGTCGCTTCCACTCCTTCAAAAGCCTTCGCTAAAGAGCTGAGAAAGAAGTCGTATGAAACTGGTGAAACTTCGAGGGCAAAAGCGTCATAAGCGACGCCATTTCAGTGCCACGCACAGTGAGATAAAAGAAGAGGTTATTGTTTGCCAGCATACGTTAAAATAGTGTGGGATAAATGTCGGGAAAATAGAATTATACCTGGATAAAGTACGTCGACAGGTCGCATTCTTCTATCATCATTCGCTAGTTACCTATTTACCACTGTAGTTATCAACTGTTAGTGAAGGCTATCGATTTAGGAAGGCAAGAGAGCAAGCGTTGAAATAGGAATTGAATTTTTAGGCTTTGATGAACCAGCAGAAGAAAGAAGAGGGGAAGAACCTTAAGCAGTGACCATCACAACCAGCAGCCTAGGCCATGTTCCACTAAAAGCCTGTTACATGGGGGAACAGTGCCCAGCAGATCACAGCCGCACCAGAAGCCTTCACAGTTATCAGTGACATTCAACAGGTGTTCAATGGCGGATGAGATCAACATCAATATGGAGCTGACTGCTCGTTTCGGAAGAAGATGCCCTCCCGATTGCTGCCTATGAAGCGACGAAGGAAGCCCTGATTCGCCCAGAAGCGATAGCAGCCGCTCGTCATGCGGGAATGCAGCCGGTTTCAAAACTGTGCCCCACAAGTCAACCTCAGGCCCTCAACAACAAGCAGTTGACGCAGCACCTCAAGCCTGACCTTCGCCAGTACCGGATTCCATCAGAGCCATCCCTTCGTTATAATACCGCACGACTTGGCCATGGGAGTTCGCTGGTGCCAGCCGATTACGATGGTCGCCAGGTCACCCTCTCAACCTTCGTTCCCAACGTCACTTCAGCTTCCAGAACAGGGCCGCTGCACTTATAGCGGGAACTCTCCGTTACCTGTAATCGTAGTGAAGTATCGTGAATTTACACTAAAAAGAATATTGGCGTTAAATTTATTGCCAATACGTTCGAAAGAATATCGTCATCACTGAATGACGAAAGGAGACTGAACTACGCTGAATACAGTCGAGTGCGTTCACAGGGCTTTCCGAAATAGCCCAACATTCAATACGCAAGCCGTCCAAAGGCTTGTAATCAGGTGGGAAGCCGAGAGATCACGAGCCGAACTCATTGACGTCACTTCACCTTCTCTCGACGACCGTGAGCAGCCGACGTTGCGACGAAGACAGCGCCAGCTCAGAGAGCAGAGGACAGAGAGCGGTCGATTGATCACCGTCCCCAACAGCAATGATTCAGATACGGTGAGCATACTGTCACGACTCCTTTATGAACGCCTCGTGTTTTCAACATGCTGATCTTCACGGGAGTCTTATACCAATCACATCACGCAAACAGTTACAGCAGCTGCCTGGTCATCATCATCAACGGAGAATTCTCCAGCTTCAAATCTCGAGCAGTGTTTCCGAAGCACGTCGAGCAGTGCCCGTGAATGCTCGAAGAAATATCTTCAACGCTTCGAGCAGTGCTCTCCCACCGAAATAGCGCCTCCGAGGCACTCAGACAGCTTGTTGCGCAGTCACTCATCGTCATCATCACACCGCAAAGCAATCATCATCATGCCTTAATCAACATCACTGAGACACCGCAGACGCATAAAGGGCAGGCAGCATGAAATTTTGAAATGTGCGTAAGGTATTCTCTTTTGTGAATCACGCAGCGTAAAAATGTTGTCGTTCTCTTCAGAAAAGAGGACCGTGCGAAAGCAAAAATGTGCGGCTGAACACGTGATTGGATTATTGGTCACAGTTGAAGTCATACAGTACGCACGCATAAATGCAATCGATGTTTAAGATGACCGGTTATATTACATCATTTCAGTTATCAATACAGTAATAAGGTAATAGTTTAATGTATAGTTTATGGCCGGTATTTTTAGTATTGCCAGCATTATGCGACTTACGGTAAACAGGTACGCGATATTTAGCATTAAATTTTTTATTTCAAATTTTTGTTCTTCCAGAATTATTACGTATACATAAATAATGTCTTCTCGAGTTAGTAGAATTTGCTTATATCCGTACGAAAAGAAAAGGGGATCGATTATTTCACTAATAGCCGTAAATATAAATAGTACGTATATGTATATCGTAATGATAAATGTTGTTGATGGCTTGAAATATATTAATAGTATCCTTAAAGATTAATATTAATAAGTGTAATAGTTTAATACTGAAGATAGCTGTTTGATTCATGTAGACAGGTAGGTTACTGTGGTATGTTAGCTTAGAGGTGGGCGTTGTGGTATTTTCAGGATTTGACTATTAGTGGGGTCGCATCCTGGTCTACTGTATATATATATATATATATATATATATATATATATATATATATATATATATATATATATATATATACACATACATACATACATACATAATATGTATATATATATGTATACAGTGAACCCCCCCTATTTGCAGGGGATGCGTCCCACACACCCCCGCGAATAGGTCAAATCCGCGAATACTTACAACGCCCCTCTAAAAACGCTTATATACAGTACCTGTCTACCATGAAGGGTCAAACACCAAAGTATGCCTGTACTAGCCTACATCAAATATAAGTAATAAAACTATTACCTTATTAATGTACAATCTGAAATGATACTATTAAATATAATTTCCAAGCCATCTTAAACATTTTATCATTACATTATACATACGCACTGTATATTACAGCTACAGGTGAAAATAATCCAGTCCCCTTCTGTATTCAGCTCACATTTTCTTTCATACAGTTATGTTTCTCATTCCATTTTCTTTTTCAAGGGGAACCATTGGTATTTATGTATACAGTATGAAATTCACACAAAAGAGAGAGACAAAATTTTAAAAATGTATGCAATAATTTAAAAATTAATACTACGTGATACTTGTACCTGTCTACCATGAAAGGTCAACACCAAAGTACTGTATGCCTAAAAATACCAGCCTACATCAAATATACATTAAACTATTACCTTATTACTGTATTAATCTTTGAAATGATACTATTAATATAATTTCCAAGTCATCTTAAACATTTTATCGTTACATTTATACGACGCATTTCGTATGGTGGCTTACAGCTGTAGCAGAAAATAATCCAGTCCCCTACGTATTCAGCCACACATTTTCTTTCATACAGTTATACGTCCTGGCTTGGGAACATTGGTATTTACGCATACGCAATTCACAAAAAGGAGAAAATTTTTTTTAAAAATTTACGCACATTTTAAAAAATTTCATATTGCTGTACTTATACATTAAGATTACTACATACGTAAATCACACGGGTATTCACCAGTGATGAATGCTGATTAAAGATAATGATGATGAGTTAGCTGTGCAGTGTGATGAATGATGATGAAGATGACTGCACAGCAAAGCAGAGGAGTTACAACTCATCTGAGGGTGCCTCTTCACCTTCAGGAGGCACTTCTTCAGTTGATTTGGGAGGCACTGCTTCAGGCGGTTGGGGAGGCATTTCAGGCGATTCAGCGCACTACTTCAGGCGATTGGGAAGGCAATTCTTCAGGCGATTCGAGGCACTACTTCGGGTGATTTGGGAGGCTTTGAGGGCCTCTCTGCTCTGATGAACATGGTGATAGGCAGCTGCTGTCGCTGATTTTTCATGGTGGTGAGGGTTGGATTATAGGGCTCCCATGCTGAATCAAGCATGTTTGAAAACTTTAAGGAGCGTTCCATAAAAGGATCCCATGTTGAAACATACTCCTGCATATCCTGAATCATTCTCTTCATGTGGGACAGATGTTCCAAAGTCAGGCCGCTCTCCTCTTCCTCCTGCTCCTCCCCTGAACCTGGCATATCTTCTTCCTCACTGGCAGACTTCGTCAGCTCTTCCAAATCCTGGTCCAGGGGGTCAGAGTGAGCATCAATAAGGGTGCCGATTTCATCCTCGGTGATGTCCTCGAAGCCTTCCCCACCCAGAATCCTCGCCAACTGGACAGCCTTACTAATGGCCGAATGTTGAATTTCTTCAGAGAGAAGCTCCCTGTAATCATGAACCACACCCGGCCACAACTTGTTCCAGCATGCTCAGGTCTCCTTCATGTCATTCAGTGATCGGCCGATGATGCTCAGACATGTGGCAATCGTGAATTTACGCCAACATTCTTTAGTGTAAATTCACCGTCACTTTCCACTGCAGTTACAAGGTGCTGGAGGGAGTTCCCGCTATAGAGTGCCTTGAAGGCACGGATCGCACCCTGGTTCATAGGCTGGAGGAGAGAGGTGGTGTTGGGAGGGAGGAACTCAAACTGGACTCCCTTGTAAGAAAGGTTGAGAGTGGTGGCCACCAGCATCCATAATCAGCAAACACCCTTGAACTCCATGGCACAAGTCGTTCAGGTATTGCCTAACTTGGAGGGATGAAGTCTGATGGAATCAGTACTCTGTGAGGACTTTGGTGATCCAGGCCTTAGGTTATGCAATCCAGAACACAGGAAGCAATGCCTTTGTTCTTATTCTGAGGGCCCCTGGGGTTTGCAGCCTTGTAAATGAGGCCTGGTTTACATGAAACCAGCTGCATTCCCACACATGATGAGGCTAACCCTTGAATCCAGAGGCTTTAGCTTCGTCCTTCATAAGGTATGTCCGGGAAGGCATCTTCTTCCAGAACAGGCCAGTCTCATCCATATTGATTTCAGGCCAGTCTCATCCATATTGAACACCTGTTCTGGATGGTAGCCCTTCTCCTTGATGATCTTCTTGAAGGCCTCTGATATTTCGCGGTTGCTTTAGTGTTCCAGAGATACTGATTCCCATGCAGAGTAAATGAACAGACTTTAGGTGGAACCACTTTTGAAATCGGGTGGAACCACCCTTTGCCGCTGGTCTAGAAAACCTTGAGGCGCTGATGATAGTCCTGCTTAGGGTTCTTCCCCTCTTCTTCTTCTGCTGGTTCATCAAAAGCCCCAAAATTCCAATTCTTCTTCAACGCCTTCCTCTGCCTGTACTACGTCAAAGGTCGCTTTCCTTAACAGTTGATAACTGTTGGTGGAGTTGTTTGCCGCTAATGATGTTGGAGTCGAAGGGCAATGCTTTCTTCCGCAGTACTTTTCTTATCCAGATTGCCAGAGCAGATTCTATTTTCCTGATTGTTTTATCCAAGACTGTTGCAACTGTCTTTGCACTACCGGGCGCAGCTCATACTCACAGACTTGGCGATTCTCCGCCTCTTTCTTCTTGGATATATCTCACTGTGCTTTCACTGAAATGGCGGTCAATCATGCAAAAACTTTGCCCTCCTTAACATGTCAAGAAGTTTCACTTTCTCCTTGAGTTTCATAACAGTCTTCTTTCTTTTAAACTCTTTGCCAGAAGGCTTTGAAGGAGCAGGGCATTTTTTAGGAGGCATTTTAGGGCCGAATACCACTCCTTTAACATGTCAAGAAGTTTCACCTTCTCCTTGAGTTTCATAACAGTCTTCTTTCTTTTAAACTCTTTGCCAGAAGGCTTTGAAGGAGCAGGGCATTTTTTAGGAGGCATTTAGCTGAATACCGCTGATGCACAAAGATAAAAATCAAACGGACAGACGCATTCTGCTCTTCACATAGCAGATGCCGCGAACTATACTGCACAATCTGGAGGAGGATGCCGAGCGTTTCTCCCAGAATTCGTGTTCACGAGTTGGCTGTGAATGTTCAGCCACCAGCACAAAGTGAACAGCCAATGAGCGCCAAGGAAATGAATGGTGGCCGGATTGCTGCTTGCATATGACAGCCAATAGTGCGGTCGAGTATCACTGGTCCTGGGCACACAGCTAGCCCAGCATCGCGATTTCTTTGTATTTGCAGAGAGGTGGCTTGGTTGAAGCACTTTAAGAAAAACAAATATATATTATTGAAATTTTGGTTATGTTTACGTTAATATATTACAGTACTGTAATATCTGAAAATTAGTAAATCATTTTTAACTTACAAAATGTACTTAGAGGAGGCATTAATATATACTTTACATACATGAAAATGCTACGTACCGTAGATGTAAACATACGCATTCTGCAGTATTCTCTGTTGTCCACGCATTTTAGATATGCTCTACGACACCCGTAGTACCGTACTATACTATGCATCATCCTAAAACAAACACTTTTTGTATGTAATATTTAAAAATCATCTTACAACAAAACATTTTTATAAAATGTACTGTGACCAAAGCAGAAGATCTGTGTTAGTATATAATGCGTAACCAGTAGTACCATGCGACATCAGAAGGCAAATTATCAAAGAAGCAACTGGAAAACAATAATAATGCTTCTCATAAAGTGCTTCCCTTTTGTAAACAAAATGTTTTCTTTTCCCGGTGGAAATTCCTGTTGTAACGAGACCTTTAATTAATAGTATTTATTCTAAAGGCTTCGATGTGCCACGTTTATTGGCTAGTGATCCGAAGGCTGCCATAAGACTGGGTAGTCTTCTTCTTCTTCTTCTTCTTCTTCTTCTTCTTCTTCTTCCGTTCGTGATGAAGAGGAATTTCTTTCTTTATTTAAAGATTTGGTGGAATTTGAGATAAATGGTTTTCACGGAAGATGTTTGTGTGTCTATATTGACACGCCTCTGTTTTGTGAGGAACAGTTCAGTTGCCTCTGTAAGATGTCTGAAGTCTTCGTGAAGATTTTCGCTGAATGCTGGGGAATCATATCATGAATGAAGTTAGATTCAACTTAGGTTCTCTTAGAGGTCAATTACGACTGTCTGTTAATTACCCATGCACAAAGTAAAGATTCGTCTGGTCATTAGTATGAAAATAGAGTATTTTTTTTATTTTTCCTAAATTAGACATACAGTTTTTTTCTTGAGAATGTATAGATTTGGTTGTGTTAATAGCTGATTAGTTTTTCCCATTAATTTTTCGTCTGTAATAAAACTTATAATGTCATGTATTTATCATCAATATTATATTTAGCTGAGACATTATTACCCAAATTTCAGTCGTTTCATCTTCCTCAGACAGAAGGTTAGAAAAATTTCAAACATGTAATCCTGGGATTTTTGATGCATAAATGTGGATCTTATTTAGATTAATCTGATTGTACAGTCCATTGAAACTCTTCTTTAAGCCTTATCAGATATGAGTCAGTACCTCAAGACTTTAGTCCAGTGACTGTACAATAAAAACAACACCTTCCATCCGGTAATTTCCCAAAAGGCTTTCACTGAGTCTCTCTCTCTCTCTCTCTCTCTCTCTCTCTCTCTCTCTCTTCGACTTAGACTTTCTCTTCCTCCATTTTTCCCTCAGTGTGAAAAGATCACTTGACTCTCATTCTTGTTAGTCTGCTTCTGTTCCGAGGACAGAAACCAGGTTGAGAAGAAGAAATCAAAAAGAGGGCCCTTTTTTCTTTCCTTTCACTGTTTTTTCTCTCTGGGGTATTTTTGTTTTTGAGTTGTGGAGATTTAAAGTGCACCATTAAGGTTATTGTGAATTTATCTTAAGTGCTTTGTGTGTGTGTATACATATATATATATATATATATATATATATATATATATATATATATATATATATATATATATATATATATATATATATATATATATATATATATATATATGTATATATATATATATATATATATATATATATATATATATATATATATATATATATATATATATATATATATATATATATATATATATGTAATATAGCTTTACGATTCGGTTCGTTACTCCAAAATCATTTTAGTGTTCCGTCTGCGTCAGTGACTTCCTCCCTTTTTCTGGAGAGAGAGAGAGAGAGAGAGAGAGAGAGAGAGAGAGAGAGAGAGAGAGGGGGTGCCCAGAAAATGTTGGTAGGGGATATATTTTTTTATTAGATAAACTGGTAGTAATATATACTCTCTCTCTCTCTCTCTCTCTCTCCAGAAAAGGGAGGCAGTAACTGACGCAGACGGAACACTAAAAGGATTATATATACTATATATATATATATATATATATATATATATATATATATATATATATATATATATATATATATATATATATATATATATATATATATATATATATATATATACGAGTGTATATATATATATATATATATATATATATATATATATATATATATATATATATATATATATATATATATATATATATATAGGGTTTAACACCAGTTTAGCAACATTTTGGGAAATGAAAGAAAAAGTCAATCTGAGCAGAAAATGTTATATAAACATATGCATTTTAAGGCTTCATTCTCAGTGAGGTGAATTTTAAAAATAGCTGTTATCGCTTAAGGGCAAGTAAGATGGCGTACGGGATGTCGGTGAGTAGTCAGGGATATTGGGGGGGAAGGGTTGGGGGCTGGAGCTGATCAGTTCACTTGTCACTCTGAACCAGGACAGTCTCGCTTTTCCGCAAGATAAGTGAGCGTGTCCGGGTCACAAGAGTCAAATTCCGCATCGTTTGAGAGCAAGAAACTGAGACAATGCCTGTAATGTGGAATGTGCAGATAAGATGTTTATTTATGGGCTTTGCAACATTTCGTTTTCTAGATTACACGGTCGTGAAGTCCACTGTTATACAAAAAGGAAATGGGCGATGAGGCCGATGTGAATAACAGACCCCAAATCAAAGGTATTCTTTAGATACTGAACAAAGGGGAAAATGCAAGCATCACTGAACACCCCCTTCCCCTCTCTCTCTCTCTCTCTCTATCTCTCCGTCAGTGGTATTCACTGACCCGATAAGGAAAAGAAAAGCAATCGTAAAGGAATCTCCCTCCATCAAAGATAGGCCTATTCATTACACACCGATCAAAGATTGAAAACATATTATTAAAAATCTCTCTATCTCAATCAAAAGTGTTCATCACACACCAGTCAAAGGAAAAAAAAGCGCTCTTGTGAATACGCTTTGGTCTCTTTCAGATTAAAAAGAATGGGAACATTATGGAAAATTCACCTTCTTCATTCCTTCCTGTCAAAGGCAGCCTATTCATACAGTTACCGAAAGAGAAAGAAAAGTAGCCGGTAGTAGAATTAAATCAGTCCTGAGAAATTCAAAAACTTCGACATAACATCTAAGGGAGAAGATTCTCTCTTTTTAAAATCTAATTTTAAGGGCCTTTTAACATCTGACCTGAAATTCCGGAATCTCTGAAAGGTCATTCCCCGGTATTCCAGGCTATAATTCGATAATTATGAGGACATATTCCAAGAAAGAGCCATTTGTCTTCGTTCTGTATTTTTGAAACTATGCCATCAAGATCTCTTTCCTAGTATTTTTATGTGGGTGGAAAAATGGGACGACTTCCTCTTATTGAGAGAGAGAGAGAGAGAGAGAGAGAGAGAGAGAGAGAGAGAGAGAGAGAGAGAGAGATATAGTATATATATATATATATATATATATATATATATATATATATATATATATATATATATATATATATATATATATAGATAGATAGATAGATAGATAGATAGATAGATAGATAGATAGATAGATAGATAGATACTGTATATATGTATAAAGAGAGAGAGAGAGAGAGAGAGAGAGAGAGAGAGAGAGAGAGAGAGAGAGAGAGAGAGGTCCTCCCTAAAAGCGTTTGTCACTTGTTCTCATCAATAAACTGGAAGTTCCCTTTGGAAGAAGCAGCTGTGAAGAGGAATGCGAAGGAGCCGAGAGAGAGACAGAGGGTCGTTCGTAGGTGCCACCAGCCGCCTCTCTCTCAGGAGGAGGAGGAGGAGGAGGAACAGAATGCAGCTGAAGCGTGAAGACGTCAGTCAGAACAGAAAGAGAACTGAAGAGGAAAGAAGGTCCCAAATGGTGGTGGACAGACCTTCGCTTACCGCTCTCCAGTCGCCATCCTTCCGCTCCGATTCCCTCTACTCCTATTCCTCCTCCTCCTCCGACTAAGGGGTCTCTCTCCCTCCGCCCTTCCCTTCCATTCCCTTCCCTTCCCGTTGGAGGATGAGGAGGAGGAGGAGGAGGAGCATTCTACAGGCTCTTCGCCAATGGCGTCATCACTCCCCCCGTCATCCCCTTCCGCCCTGGGAGGGAGAGAGGAAGGGAGGGACAGAGACTGCGCCCTCTCTGAGTCTGCTTCATCCTGACGAAGCTCTCCACAAACGTGTAGGCCTGCGTGGGACTTTCCCTGAGGAGTCATCATTAGATTCACAATATTATTATTATTATTATTATTATTATTATTATTATTATTATTATATCGAGACAATGAATAACGTCACAGTGGACAGACAGGCAGACAGCGAGACGATTTGGTCAAGTCCTCCAACTAAGCTTTCCCCTGTCTAGCTCCTTCTTCTTTCTTCCTCTTCTTCTTCTTCTTCTTGCTGTTCTGGACCGAAATGACCTTATGCCAGCACGGGCTCTTGCCTAGGGACAGCCCCTGCCAGCGGAGGCCTCTCCCTGACTCTCAGATGGAACGCTTAAAAGTGACTATGAAAGTGACGTCTTCTGGTCCGGTAGGCCTCCCTCAGCTGTGGTTTCCTTTTTATTTTTATCCTTCGCGGGAATTCTTCACAACACTCTCTCTCTCTCTCTCTCTCTCTCTCTCTCTCTCTTACACACAAACACACATACACACATATATATATATATATATATATATATATATATATATATATATATATATATATATATGTATATATATATATATATATATATATATATATATATATATATATATATATATATATATATATATATATATATATATATATATATATATATATATATATATATATATATATATATATATATATATATATATATATATATATATATATATACACACATATATATATATATATATATATATATATATATATATATATATATATATATATATATATATATATATATAATTGTAGCCCTCTAGCCTCAGTAGTTTTTATTTTATTTAAGGTTGAAGTTAGCCATAATCGTACTTCTGGCAATGATATAGGATAGGCCACCACCTGTCCGTGGTTAAAATTTCATGTACCGCGGCTCATACAGCATTATACAGAGACCACCGAAAGATAAATCCATTTTCAGTGGCCTTCATTATATGCTGTAGCGGCCGTAAAGAAAACTCGATTGCGCCGAAGAAACTTCGGTGCATTTTTTATTTGACTTCTTTTGAATAAACTCAAGAGCTTCGGTCTAATTTTCTCACAGAATACAAGACTTTTTAATTTAGTTTTAACCTGGTTCTCGTTTCTGTTATAATGATTCTCATCTGCTGATTGATTATTGATTGTAATAGAAATCTAGTGTCGCACTCTCAGTGTTGTTACTGTAACTTCACGTGACACATTGGAGGAAAAGAACAGAGCATAATTATGAATATCCTCAACTGGGTGAGGATGACCTCGTCGAGGGCCTCCACTTTGATGATATTCAATCTGACGGAGGAACGATCGACTCGTCAAGCCCTTCTCTTTTCTCTCCATCTTGGCTGCTATCCAAAGCAGTCGTCTAACCACTAGGTGCCTAATTCACTGCTTGGATCAGCATGGGTAGATTTACAACGACTTATAATTCATTAAAGTTTACATATCTGAAAGCATAGGGCAGTAGGACAGCTACTCAAATTAGCGAAGAAATGCAATAAATTTAGAACGACATCAATCCCTTACCAAAAGGATAATATGAAAACGAAATTGGCCACAGGAAAATAGACACTCTCATGGCTTTAGAAGTCCACTAGAGAAACAAATACTATCATTTAACAGTGCTGTTAAACTTTTAGTAATATCTCCGGCCAATCCGCAAAAAGATAGATAAAAATGAATAAACCACTCTCTAAGATACTCATGTACAACATCATTCATCTGCTTTCTAGAAGACTTTCCCCAGTAGGTAGCTGCCAAGGACATTTTATAGATACATACTGCATGATGCTAACTAGTTTTAAAAGATATCCTGAATCTAATAACTGTTTTTGAAAGTATATCTTGAATTTGATAATTGTTTTTAAAAGATATCCGAAATTTAACCACTGTTTTTAAGAGATATTCTGAATTTAATAACTGTTTTTAACAGAAATTCTGCATTTTAAATTTAATAAAGACTTTCTTTCATCTGTGTTCTTGATTAAACTTCTTTATCATCTTGTGGTTTGTGTCTGTGAATCGCCAAGTTTATATAAAATGTACGCGTGAAATTCCTCTTAATCAACAAGTTTACGAATTACTTATTTCCATCATATGAAGCCTAATGCATTCACATACGACTCATCTATCACCTTATAACTGATCTGCTACGAATTTCTCGAAATTAGGGCGATCGTTTTCTATTTATCAAACATGTTCACAAATGGAAACAGTGAATTACAGATATATTATTTTAAGATATATATATATATATATATATATATATATATATATATATATATATATATATATATATATATATATATATATATATATATATATATATATATATATATATATATATATATATATATATATATATATATATATATATATATATATATATATATATATAGAGATGAGAGAGAGAGAGAGAGAGAGAGAGAGAGAGAGAGAGAGAGAGATGGGGGGAATAACAGTCATGCTACGCAGGATCCATTAAAGCTCATCAGTAATGGGTCAAACTCCCTACACTGGCTGCACCACTGTCCACATTAGGCACAAATGACTCAAATCAAAAGTTGAGAAAAAAGCCACAAAAATTGATTTATTAAGAGAGAGAGAGAGAGAGAGAGAGAGAGAGAGAGAGAGAGAGAGAGAGAGAGAGAGAGAGAGAGAGAGAGAGAGAGAGATGAACTCGGGTGTTTTAATGCCAATGTCAGTTACGTGATGCTGCTTTCCTCCGGGCTAATGGCTTCGTCTGATCTCCAAGAGCATCGTAAATCTTTCCCTGACATCAAAGGCATTTCTGGAAGCCATCGAAATAAGGCGAAAGGAGCCGCGCATTTTTCTTTTGTTTCTGTAATCGACTTCATCACAAGATTTGTGGACTGTGACCTATGCGGGGATGCCACTTAGATGTCTTTGTACGCTACGCCCACGCACACATACATTCACACACACACACATACATATGTGTGTTTGTGTATACAGCCTAGTTCCCGAATTTTACAAACGGGACTATATACCGCACTGGATGAAAGTGATTAATACACATCATGTTTATTTACTGTATGTATGCATACGATTGGTACATGACCACTGATCTTCCAGTGGATGCTTGGGGGTGGGGAAGGGGGGTGGATAGCCCAGGAAATTCGAAGGCCGAAGAGCTCGAGCAGAGAGAGAGAAGATGAAACCGATGCTGAATTCATCTTAGATGTCTTATCATCTTCCCACTCCTTGTTGAATTGAATTGAATGTAGAATTTAGGCCAAAGGCCAAGCGCTGGGACCTATGAGGTCATTCAGTGCTGAAACGGAAGCTGACAGTAAGGTGTAACAGGAGGAAACCTTGCGGTTGCACTATGAATCAGTTGTTAGGAGAAAGAGGGTTAAGGAAAGTAAGACGGAAGAAAGAGATTACGAAAGGAGGTAAAGTAAAAGGAACAAAAGGGGTTGCAGCTGGGGGCTAAGGAAGGCACGCTACAAAGAACCTTAAGTAAAGCCTACAGTGCACCGCATGAGGTGCATTGATGGCACTACCCCCAACGGGGCCCACCCCATGTTGCAATGAAAACTGACACTTTTTCGGGGCCACTCTAATGTGCATTTCTGGTTTCTCATGATTCGAAATATGTGGCTTGTACTGTGTTTATCCAGGGTTGCACTTAAGACTCGATATGGCAGGAGTAAAATAGAAGAAACTGGTACAGGCGGAAAACGGAGGATGCTCACTTGATAACAGCAAGTTCCGATACACTCCAGTTACATCAACACAACTTCTACTCTGGTCCAGAGTGTATTTGCTCTGGATGCAACGGTAAACTGTTTAGTGAACGTTAAAACAACAATAAGTCTAGATCAATGATTAACCCTTACTTTACCTTAAAGGAAAAATATGACTGTGATCGGTGCAGGCAGAGGCATTTCTGATACTATCTGACGAGAGGAAAATTTTCCGACGTACAAAAAATGAGAAATAAAGCCCATCGTGCACATAAAAGGAAAAGAATGTAAAACCAAACTATTAACCGAAAGAGAGAAAAACAAGAGAAAAAATCAGGAGGAAATCAACACAAATTCAGCAACTTAATCGAATAACGAACAAAGTGGCCCCAACACACGAATCCTGTAGCGAAAGAGGAGGAGCTGAACGGAGAAAAATCGAACTGCCGACTCGAAAAGAGACACTTGCAAGATATCCAAGAGATGAATTAAACAGGAACTCACCTTGAATGAGTGCTGATGTAAACAAGGCCACCATCAACACCATCAGAAACAGAATCGCATACAAAGGCTGGTGTCTTCCTTCCTTCCTTCCTTCCGAGCGCTTACTGCTGTAGGTAGCCTACTACCTGTGGAAGAGGAGCTCAATCAGAGGGAAGGACTGAAAGGGCAGCAGCACAAATGGAAGAGGGACAGAGGGACAGAGGGAGGTCACAGGGACAGAGTGAAAGCCACTTGTTAGTGAACGTAAAGGATTTGTGTAGGAATGGAATGGAATATGAGATTCAGGCTTGAAGCCAACCACTGGAATCCGATGGAGCAGTATTCAGCGCGATGATGAATTTGGTTTGAGATGAATAGTTATGGCAATGAATTTATAAATTAAATAAATAAAATAAAAGAATGATTTTAAAACTGTGGTAAAAATTGACAGTTGGCAAAAACTGATATTCCCCCCACGCCCCAAATTATAACTATGCATTTATGATATGCATATAACCTTTACAGTGTAAAAAAGTAAAAGGGCAGAAAGTGACCCAAACCAAACAAGAAATAGTGGCAGAAAAAAACAGGAGAAAGAACATTTTGGGGGGATGATAAAAGAGACCAATATTCACGGAAATAAAGTACTGATATCAAGTAGAAGATATTCCTTAGGTATTAAAACAGCTTCGCTGAACCATTTGACTACCTACCCAAGATTCGAACCTCAGTCCTCTAAACTCGAGAAGATGCTGGGTAGGCGGTAAGCCGGGAGAGATCCACGGACCTTGCAAACATGGACCGTTTGCTACACCACAAAGCTACGGTGTCCACTTTGTACAACTGCAAATGCTTGGTCAAATGAACGTTACATTTCCATGACCACTGCATGAACGAAAAATATCCTTTATATATACTTTAGCGTCAGAATACCATGACGACGGAAATTTAACGAAAAGAAAATAGCAATACGAGCACGAAACCCCCCTCCCCCCATGATCAGTATAACAGGATACAAGGCATAATGACATGATGAGTAAGAATAATTATAATGAATCGTTTGCTGTGGTTAAGAAAGCACTTAGCAAAGAAAAGGTTGTAACGAAAGGACTAAAACGACAGAAAATGATAACAAAACTAAAAGTAGAAGAATGGGAAAGAAAATAGTGAAATGCCTAAGGAAGTGTATGGATTAAACGGAAAAAAATAACACGAAAAAGCAAGTATTAGTTGTCGAACGGTGGAAAACCATATGAAAAACATGAATACACAAAAAAAAACTCAACGGAAAGGAGAAACTGCAAAAAACAGCGTCAGCAAGAAAGCAATTATTGCCACAAAGAAAGAATGAAAACAGAATGGAATTATCTCTTGTTAGGTTAGCCGAGGAGGGAAGGAAAGAACTCTTATCCCAACAACAGAAAAAGGTTGATGGCTGAGGAGAAAATCTTGGTCGAATATTGAATACAAAGACCACGGGCAGAGAGAGAGAGAGAGAGAGAGAGAGAGAGAGAGAGAGAGAGAGAGAGAGAGAGCGTATATGTCGGCCAGATGAGCAATGAAGACGGTGGAGATGCCATAACCGTGGCAATGGATCAAGAATAACGACAGTATTACTAGAAAAGAAAATATAAAGAAGAAATGAAATAGCTGCTGCAGAGGCAGGAAGGAAATGGGAACAAGCGTGCTGTTCTCACCGCGAAAGAAGAAGAGGAGAGAACCAGCGCGATAAAATGGATCAAGGAGAGCAATCAACGGAAGTTCAAAATTGCTAATAGATCACAGTACCTTCCTTCTTGGGCTCGCTTCATGTTTCCTCCCTGCATGCCATGCTTTAATTAAAACACATCTACAGGAATTTGCCCTTACATACACATGAATTGATTTCATCTGATTTATTTGTATATGTGCTTAAACCCCTCTTCTATGCACATAGCAGTATTTTTCTTCCTCGAAATGAGACTATGAATGAAATCAAGGTTCTTGCTAGAGAGCAAATTCCCCTGGCATTTTTAAAATAATATCGCTCGATCTTCTTTCTCTCTGTTGTCTGAAAGGTGAATCTTCCATCTTGAAAAGATACCGATACTAAAGTCATACTAAATCCTTGGAGTTATATTTTAACTTCAAAACAAAAAGGAATCACATCCTTGGAGCGTTGTTTGTGTATTTACGTCATTTTTGTCATTGTAAATGGTTCAGTTCAAGTAATCCTTTCTCTCACTCGAATTCGATGCTCCTTTTTTATCGTCAATAGATCCTCCTTTTCTTACATTTCCCTTCCTCTGAACTCTTGGATTCATCTGTAAATAATTCCAAATTTATCTCTTTTTCTTTTTGGAACATTTTTTGAATCGACATCAAGAACCTTAAATATTCATTACTTGGAATCTTAATCCTAATTTGTATTAAACAGTCCCCCTCCATACATTCTCTGCCTCCATAATCTATTTCTCCTTTGTTTTGAAGTAATTAATTAAAATCCTTCATTCAGAATCTAAATGGTTGTCTTGTTAATCCAGCTTATAATACCTCGAATTAAAAGAATCTTCTTCCTCTTCTTTCTGTTGATGCCTATCTTTCTTCTTGCTATCTATCATGAGATCATTGTTTTCCACCTTCAATGAACAGCTTAAAACTTTTTGGTTTTCTGTAAAAGAAAACTTACTGTGAAATAATGTATGTACAAAATAACTTCATTCTGTATGAAAAGATCTGTCTGACTTTGAGTCAGTTCACCTACTGTCAATGAACTGCAAGAAAATGCGCATGAAGAACCAAAGTTGCCACCATAGACAAATTGCAGCAAGAGCTTTGTCAGTCAAATCAGAGAGGGATGCTCTTCAAAGAAAAAAAAGTGGGAGATAGAACGGTCTTATTTTAAGAAAAATAGCTACAGTAAATTCAATGCTACGTCTCTTGCAAAAGAATTTAAGATAAGTATTTTTCTCCCTCTCCACCGTGCCGCGGTTAAGCACTGGTGTGAAGATGATATTAGTGGTGCATTGGCCCTGCGATACTTAAGCCCCAAAGCATATAGATATTTACGTAATAAAATGGAATTTCCTAAATCTATTTCAACATTGCACCTTGATTATACAAGATCAACGGCTGAACCAGAATATTAACATCAGTGCTAATGCCTTACGCCATAAGGCAAAGACAATGACAGAAATGAATCGCATTTTTTATGTCATTTGATGAAATGAGTCCTCCGCACGATCTGTGAACAGGGAACTGATATCTTCCATATTCCACCCATTCAGTGTGTTATGATTAGGGGGTTAAATAAAATTCTTGAAACAAATCATCTACTATAATTTTGATCAGAAAATTACCAAAAATATTTTATTTAGTTTGATAACGAGTGTAGAGTCCACAGGATTTCACTCTGTTGCTCATTGTCATGATCTGAATGCAAATATTTACAAGTCCTTAGGTATACACAGATCATCCGTTTTTCACGAATCCAGCTGATTCCGATGATAAATATATTTTTGCAGATGCACCGCACCTGATCAAACTTATGAGGAATCATTTTCTTGATAAAGATTTAAAGTAAATGATAAAAATATTAATAGTGAAACTGTTTATGAGATTATCAAAAGAAATGATAATGATTTAAAACTGCCTATAAACTTTCAGAAAATCATATTAATGTTTCAAAATAAAAAGGATGAATGTTAAATTAGCAGTTCAGTTAATCTCGGAAACAACTGCCAAATCTTTTTTTTTTTGGAGAAAAATTTAAACCAGCAGAAAGATTGGGTAGCAAAGCAAATTCATTGCGTTGTTTGATTCTTGGTTCGATTTATTTAATTCTAAGGCTCTAACGATAAAAAAAAACTCTATAATGCTTATGGTGTGCAGTTGCAAACACAAAATTTGTTTTGAAAATGATAAATACTTTTAATCAATAAAGTTTGTGGGTATGATAGATTATTGCCATTTCAGAAAGGACTGATTATGTCTTCAAGGTCACTGCAAAATTTGTATGAAATGTTAAAAGAAAAATATTGCATATCATATATAATGACTTACAGATTAAACCAAGATGTGCTAGAGCATTTCTTTGTTTGCGTAAAGACAAATGGGAGCATGCTATGAACATCCATCTCCAATTCAAGTGAAAAATCGGATAAGGGCAAAATATTAGGCAGAGATGGCATTTGGTAGCAAGTATAATACACAAAAAAAAAATTGTGATACGAGTTTATCTGAGATACATTATTTCATTGTTCTGGAACCTCGTCAGCATTTGACCAGAAAACGTTGGATGAGGAATTATGCTTGTCTGCAATGCTGTTCTCAGTTTCAGACGATGATGACTTTGTAAACGAAAGGACAGATAAGTACTGACGATGATACACAAATTTTGATGAATCAATTGATTTTGAAAAAGCAATGGAGAACGAGGGGATTGCGTTATGTCGGTGGATACATTGCATATAATTTCCTCAACACCAGTTTTTAAGTACCACTGAGAACTCGATTGGTGACAATACCTGGATTAATTACATTTCAGGGAAAAAGAAAAGCTGATGCAACTATATTGCAATTTTTTTTAAATTAAATATAGTTATGGAGAAGCTGTTCCGAACTTATCATGGAGAGAAAAACCTGAGGGCAGGTAGAAATTCTGTCAAGACTTTAGTAGATGAAATAACGAAATTTGTAGTTCTACCACTGGACGTCGTAACATTTTTTGTGCGATGCAGAATTTTTTAGAATGCGTATCCTGAACCAAAATATGAAAAACATGAGAAAACGCAAATTGTCAAAGTTAATAACATAAATTAATAGAACTAAGGGTTCTCAGAAAAGTGTATTGATAATATCTCATGAATGTTACTTTTCACCTGTAAATTGTTTATTAATCATATTCTTGATACTATATCATAATAAAGTTCAATATTCTATGAATGAAATAAATCTTTTATTGCCCTTCCATTACCTTTTATAAACAAACTATTGCATTTTTCTTAATAAAAGTTTGACAATATTGAGTAAATCCCATTATTAGAATTAAAATCTTTTGGTTTATCAACAATAAAACCTTTCGAGTCTTACTGTACCCCATCCGCTGTGACGTTTGTAGCACCGCCTCAAACAGACCTTTATTTTTAGACCATGGTCTGAAAGGTGAATCCTTCCATCTTGAAAAGATACAAATACTAAAGTCATACTAAATCCTTGTAAATTTTAACTTCAAATCAAATCCCTGCAATCACATCCTCGCCCCTTTTTTCCCCTCATTTCAATGTTGTAAATGGATCAGTTCAAGTAATTCCTTTCTCAAACAATAACTGATGTCCTTTTTATCGCCAGTAGATCCTCCTTTTCTTCTCTCCTTCCTCTGGTTCTTCACTTTATTGTAAATAATTCCCAAAAGCATCTCTTTTTTCTTTTCTGGAACATTTTTAGACATCAAGAGTTCGTCTTCAGTCTTGCTATCTTAGTCCTAATTTAGACCTGGAGAGAGAGATACATTCTGCCTAAATAAGTCTATTTCTTGATTCTTCCAAAAGTAATTAAGGTCCTCTTGAGCCAGAAGTAATTAGATGTTTCTTTATTCTAAGTAAAAGCATTGAAGTCTCTTTTCTGTTGATGAGTGCTATGGCAGGACATTCTCTTCCACCTCTCAATGAACAGAACTGTTTTTTGGTTTTCTCAAGAAAACTACTGTGCAGAGAGGTTTTCCATTCACTTTTATTCTGTCCGCACTTTGACTATGATCTTGAAAGTCATTAACACCTTTGGGGCAAGAAAACAAAGAATGACAACAGAAAATGGGAGGCAAAATTATACCCAAAAAAGGCGTTATTACAATTAAACCCTTCCTTAGAGTGAAAAAGACAGACTTATAAAAACATGGTAAACACAAATGAAAAGTTCTGTGTGGAAATTTCTATTGTGATTGCATTAGGTACTTATACAAACTTATATATCCAAATGGCCAATACAATGTTAATTATCTTGATAATGATAAATAATCACCTAATCATTATTACTATCGTTATTAATTCATGTAAGTGATAGAAATACTCCGGAATAGAAGAGCAACACTGCATCGTACACACAGCCTCCTCCCTCCTCCCTCCCTCCCTCCAGTGAACACCCCACCCGATTCCCCCCCATGACTGAGGTCACCGAAGGCATTCTATTAAAAATTCTGGCACTGACCGACGAGAGCATTTGCAGGGACCTTCTCGAGGGAAAACTGTACACAAGACAGGAGGAGACAGTTTGAGAGGGACTTCAAGGGGTTGTGAACAGGCTGAGTGGGAACGAGATGAGGCGGGAAGGGGACAACATTGGCCTGAAATGACTGGGAACGAAGCCCTCTTGTAAGAGTTATATATAGTCACAGGGACAGAATGCGAGAGAAGTTGAGCATAATAACACTGCATTACTTTTATTATAATTCACATACGTTCCATGCAGTAAATGAATGTATCTATCTATCTATCTAATTTATATATATGTGTATATATAGGTGTGTATATATACATATCTCTCTCTCTCTCTCCAGTTCTTCATTGGTGGGGTTGGTAGAGTTCTCAGCTAGTAAGCTGTTGGCCCAGCGTTCGACTCTTCGAGCGGTCAATGAAAAATTAGAGGAATTTATTTCTGGTGATAGAAATGTATTTCTCGTCATAATGTGGTTCGGATTCCACAATAAGCTGTAGATCCCGTTGCTAGGTAACCAGTTGGTTCTTAGCCACGTAAAATAAATCTAATCCTTCGGGCCAGCCCTCTCTATGAGAGCTGTTAATCAGCTCAGTGGTCTGGTTCAACCAAGATATACTTAATCTCTCTCTCTCTCTCTCTCTCTCTCTCTCTCTCTCTCTCTCTCATCTATATATATATATATATATATATATATATATGTATATATGTATATATATATATATATATATATATATATATATATATATATATATATATATATATATATATATATATATATATATATATAATATATATATATATATATATATATATATATATATATAGATAGATATATATATATACATATACATACATACATACATACATACATACATACATACATACATACATACATTTACTGCATGGAACGTATGTGAATTATAATTAAAGTAATGCTGTGTTATTATTCTGAACTTCTCTCGCATTCCGTCCCTGTGACTGTACATAACTCTTAAAAGAGGGCTTCTTCGTTCCCAGTCATTTCAGGCCAATGTTGTCCCCTTCCCGCTTCATCTCGTTCCCATTCAGCCAGTTCACAGTCCCGTGAAGTCCCTCTCAGCCCGTCTCCATTACTGTTATTACTAATAGTAATGGTAGTAATAGTAGTCGAATTTACTCGTCGTTCGGGACGGACGGAGCTTGTCACTGCTCAGTGTATGCAAGTGGCAACTGCAGAGATTGTGAATCAAATTTGAGATCTCCGTACATACATACATACATACAACATGGAGATATATATATATATATATATATATATATATATATATATATATATATATATATATATATATATATATATATATATATGTATATATATATTACTACCATTACTGCTAGTAGTAACAGTCATAAGAGTGGCACTTCTGCTCAGATACTTAGTAAATGAATTGCTAAGTACTGCCCCAAGTTTCATCCAGTAATTAGTACTTTGACTGAAATTAGTTTTCATTTGGACTTTGAGACTTATTGCATTCTGAACTGAATCCACTGCAGGGACTGCAACAAATAACAGCAGTCATTCAATGATAGAATATGATAAAACAACAGTTACAAAAAACTATATGAAAATTCTAAGGTAATAAGAATATTTGCAACAGCTAGTTACGATAACTTTCAAAAAGACAAAGGAGTATAAGCGGCTAGGGAAAAGTATATTGAGAAAATAATCTGAACACTTTGGAAATCTATTACAAAAAGAAATTTAGTCCAAACGCGAATGACAAATCCTGATGAACCGTGAAATCCAAAGGTACAAGTGACGTCATCTGCTTCCAAATCCCAACTTGAAAGGCACTAAATTTCACGAAAAGGCACTGGAATTATCCGCCGAATATCGCTAACTTATTACCCATTAAATATCGATGAGCAGAAAACACATCGTGGGAGCGACTTCGGAACACAGCAGATGGAAAACATTGAATTTGTATACAGAGAGGAAAAGATAATCCTGGTTAATGGAGGTTTTATGAATTTAAATGAGGCACATTAAGGATTACAGAACTTAATGTGGTGGCTAATGATGAACAATCACTTGGCAGAAATGTGTTTTAATGACAGTTGTTGTAAACAACCGGAAGTTTACATGTAAGGGCTGATGATGTGGAGCAAAATAGGAAGAAGTTAATGGTGTAAATACTGAATAATATTATTCAATAGAATTCTCCCAAAAACCTTGATTTTCATAAATGCACTGGGTTTTTGATAAATATGAAACAATTTTGGTGCGTGCAAACAAGCGATAAATGAAAACAATAAAATATGGGGAAGAAAAACTTGAGAGAGAGAGAGAGAGAGAGAGAGAGAGAGAGAGAGAGAGAGAGAGAGAGAGAGAGAGAGAGAGAGAGAGATGGAAAAATTAAGAAAAAATAGAAAAAGACATATATAGCTATCTATAAACTGATATATGTCATATATAAATGACGTATATATATATATATATATATATATATATATATATATATATATATATATATATATATATATATATATATATATATATATATATATATATATATATATATATACGTGTATATATATATTGTCACTTTGTTGTGTTATTTTATAATTAGTCATTTTATTCTAGTTTTTGTAAAGCATATGAACTGTATTATTATCCATTTAGTTTGTTTTCCTCCTCCCCGGTGGTTTGTCTGTTTAGTAATTGTCACTAATGACCATTCTGTCTTTTCATATTTTTGTGACCGAGTGGTGCTGTCACCATGGCGGTGTCGGAGATTCTTTCGACTGAAGGAGTCAGTTGATCTCTGAGCCTTATTACTCCTGGTGACTGCTGATTTTGCTACGTAACGCCTGCTTGGATGTACTATTTCCTAAAGGATTACACTTCATCCAGCCTCACCCTCGGCTCAGTAAATGTCGAGGGGCTCTCGCTTAGCCAAGGTATAAGTGAATGATATTTTTTGGAATAGTCAGGCAATCTTTGATTGGTCTCATTTGGACGTCCCGGGTTTCCTGGAGGATCATCCTTGTGGACGTAGGATCGCTGTTGGATGGGTCCTATCGAGTACCCTAATTATATTCATTTGCCTTCACCATTTCGCCCCCTCACTTTTGTCTCTGGACGCAGAGACATATAAGTATCTAAAAAGATCACGGCTATAACTCCAGTGTTACGGAGGACAGCAATATATGATTAAGGAGATCACGGCTACTGCTCCACTGTTTCGGAGGAGGGAAATTATCATTAGATTAATTAGTTTGTAATTGATAGGTTGTTCTTACTTTCCGAATACCTTCTCCTATCTGAACCCCCTTATCTTTGTGGATGTATCTTTGCTTTTTTCTGTCTTAATTGGGTAAGTGTGTTGGTTTACAAATCTTTCAGGTTGATTGGTGTTCATTAATAATTGTATTCCGAGGTTCAGGAATAACTTCTATCTGCATATTTTTTGTATTAAATTTAAGTGTTTTTTTGTGGTGTTTCGTTTTCCCCCATGAATTGATTTTTGCACTATTAATATTATTTGAGAGCTATTCCACTGACTGTGGACTTAACTTGTGGTGGTGAACAGAGTTTGATAAAGTTATTTAATTTTTAGTAACGGAGGAAAAGGACCGTTACAAATTTACAGGAAGCCGCTATTGCTAGCGATGAATATTATTTGTCACACAAGAGTGAGTTAGGAGCATCAGGGACAAGTGTAGAACCGAAATGGGATAGGACAGGTCGAGGTGGTTATAATAAGAGTAAGACGTTTATGCGGCCTAATCATAATAATAATAATTTTACGGTACAGGAACCTGTTAATAATGTTAAACGTTTTTCTGTTAATAATGATAAAAGAAGTTATGGTTCCCATGATCCAGAGTGGAAAAAGAAGGTTACGTGTTTTTATTGTAATAAGAAAGGGCATTTGAAGAGTTCTTGCTTCGCTTTTAAAAAATCCTTGCAGGCTAGAGGAAGACCGGTGATGGGAGTCGGCAGAAAAGAAAGCGATCCTGTTCCGACCAGACCCAGTGACCAATGACTAACAGGCTGTTTTGAGAGGTATTTGTCTACTGGGAAAGTGTCGTCGGTCAATTCGCCCATTGAAAAGGAAGTCAGGGTTTTACGGGATACTGGGGCGGCCCAGTCTTTGATCTTACGGGACGCGTTACCTAAAGATTTTGACTTTGATTATAAAGAGTTTGTTTTGCTGTCTGGTTTTCCTGATTCAGTCGAGTCTTACCCCATCGGAAATTTTCATTTGAAATGTCCTTCTTTTTCAGGAGTTTTGAAGCTGGCAGTAGTAAATAAGTTTCCTGTCAAAGGGGTTGAGTTTGTTGCTTGTTGATATTTAGTTTTAGTCACAATGTCGACGGTTAATGTGTTAGATCTCCTGTCTGGAGAGGGGTGGCAAGCAAGGCTTGCGGAGCTTGATAGAAGTGAATTGGAGCAAGTAGCTCAAAATTTGGAGTTGGAGTATGATGTGTCTATTAGGAAAGGCCTATTGTTAATCCAGGTTTATGATTATGTCAGTATGGTTAAAAAGGGTGAGGTAATAACACCGAAGACTGAGGTGTCGGTGGAGGTATTGACTAAACAGATAGAATTGAAAACTTTAGAATTTAATTTAGAGAAATTTAGGGCTGAGGAGAGAGAGAGAGAAAAGAATGTTTGAGAGAGAAATGCGAAATGCAGCTCCTCTTCTCCTCCTTTGTCCCCATTCCTGTAGTTTGGTAACGCCTGCCATTAATTTGGGGCAGGCCCTAAGTTTGTGCCATGTTTCCAAGAGAACAATGTTGCGGAATTTTTCGTCTCATTTGAGAGAATTGCGGCCAAAACTTGCAGTGGCCCCAGGAATACTGGACCACTCTTGTACAGAGTAAACTTGTAGGAAGGGCTCAAAAGGTTTATGTAACTTTGGATGAAACTTTGTCCTCAGATTACGAAAATGTTAAGGCTATTGTGTTGAAAGCTTACGAGTTGGTTCCGGAAGCCTACAGGCAAAGGTTTGTCAATTTGCAAAAGTGTAGTGACCAAACCTTTGTAGAGTTCAGGGGAAAAAGACAATTTATGGAAGATTGGTTTAAATCGAAAGAGGTGGATGACATGGAAAAATTAAAAGAATTGTTATATGTAGAAGAATTCAAGAGGTGTGTTTCAGATAAGCTAAAAGTTCACCTCGAAGAACTGAAAATCGACAATTTACAGGAAGCCTTTCCAATTGTGTCATGTTAACATGTTAAAAGCATATATGGAAAGAGACAAAGTTATTCCGATAGCAGCTATTACGGATGATGTTTCACATAATAATAATCTTTATTCCTTTTCAGAGGGTTTTAATAATGATAATTATGATAATGAAATTTGCTTGTCTAGTAATAAGAATTATTTGGAGAACTTTGATGGTTTAGTCTCCCATCTCAGTAGCGAGAAACGAAGGTCTTTAAGAAAACTGGTTATGGGTTATAAAGAATTGTTTTCAGAGGTACCAGGTCGTACGTCTATTTTGGAACATGACGTGGAGGTTGGGAATGCCACCCCCATAAAACAGTCCCCGTATAGGTTAAACCCCTTTAAAGCTAAGGTAGTAGCCAAAGAAATTGACTATATGTTAAAGCATGGTTTAATAGAGCCCAGTAAAAGCCCATGGTCCTCTCCGGTAGTGTTGGTGAAAAAGCCTGATGGTGATTTTCGTTTGTGCTTCGATTATAGGAAAGTTAACGAAGTCACGCAGACAGATTGTTATCCCTTGCCTCGGATTGAGGATTGTATCGATCGCATGGGAAAATCAAAGTTTATCAGTAAATTTGACTTGCTAAAAGGGTATTGGCAAGTTCCTTTATCAAAACGGGCCAGGGCTTTATCTGCTTTTGTGACTCCACAAGGGTTATTTCAATGCCGTGTAATGCCGTTCGGTATGAAAAAACGCTGCGGCTACGTTTCAACGTTTAATGAACACATTGGTGTATGGTTTAGAAGGTTGCGTTGTGTATATTGATGATATCGTAATTTATAGCGATGACTGGGAAACGCATCTGAAGCGTATTAGGGCTTTATTTGAGGTTTTAAAAAAGGCTGGGTTAGTAATTAATTTGAAAAAAAGTGAGTTTGTCAAAGCGAAGGTAATCTATTTAGGGCATGAGGTTGGTGACGGTAAGGTGGCACCTAAACAAGCCAATGTAGAGGCCATTGAGAAAATATCTATACCAAAGTGTCGAAAGGATGTCAGAAAATTCCTGGGTCTAGTTGGTTATTATCGCAAATTTGTAAGGAATTTTTCTGACATTGCTGATCCGCTCACTAATTTGCTGAAGAAAACTGTTCCTTTTAATTGGACTCCTGAAACGCAAAGGGCATTTGAGTGTTTAAAAGGTGTGCTTCTTAGTTTCCCCGTTTTAAGGGCTCCGGATTTCGACCTGCCTTTTTCGCTTGCCACTGACGCAAGTGATGTCGGTGTCGGAGCGGTCTTATTACAGAACGACGAGCAAGGCGTTTCTCACCCGGTCGCCTTCTTCTCGAAGAAATTGAATTCCGCTCAACGAAAATATTCGACGGTCGAGAAGGAGACACTCGCACTCATTCTGGCTATTAATAATTTTTCAATTTATCTTTCTTCCACAGGAACTCCAATAAAGATTATGACCATAACATCAATAGATACAAAAATAAAAACCAACGTCTGATGCGTTGGAGCCTCATGTTACAGGAGTGGAATCTAGAGTTCACTCATGTCCCGGGAAAAGACAACGTTGTGGCCGATGTTCTCTCTCGCAGCGTTGAGTAGGGAAGGATTCTTGCAGAGGGCTATGCGGATATTAAGGTAGTATCTGTATCGTTCTAGTTACGGTGTGTGTACTGTTGAAGTAGGTGCTTAGGTTTGTATTGTAAGAGTAGATGAGTGTATAACAAATATGTATTAATTATAATTTTCCTTTACAGGAGTTCTCTAAATGCCTTGGGCTATAAAATTAAGATTAGTTTAATATTGAGGTCTTAGGTAAAGGTAGAAGGTGCTACTCGGTGTTTATATTTTGTGACAATGTTTATTGTAATGAAGGTTGGTGAAGTACTTCTAATGCGTTATGGAATGAGTGTTGTAAGAAACAAATGGGTAATATCGTAAAATTGTTACTGAAAAGTATGATATAATGATGTTGGTATACAATGATGTTGGTATTTGTTGGTCTTTGGCACATGGTATAATATGCTGAGGTGATTAATTTGGTGATTAGGATATTAATCGGAGAATTTACATTGTTAGCGGACAGCTACTAATCCGGGCATTCTTGGTTTTCAGGCATAATTACGCTTCACGAAATTTTGTGTGTTAGGGTTGCGCAGGGGAAAACTGTGTTGGTTTT
>NW_027100722.1:1552367-1564867 GCF_040412425.1 Macrobrachium rosenbergii | reverse complement strand
TATATATATATACATACATACATACATACATACATATATATATTCTTACAAATAATTATACTGTTCAACTTCTCTTCCTTGATTTAGTAGAAATATAAACAAAAACGAAGAAAAGAAAGCACCAAAGGTTTCTCTGTGCAAAGCAGTTGAAGGAGGGAAAGCCAGAGAGGTGGCTGTTTCTCAAAACAATAACTGTCGTCGATGGATATGAAGTTTAGTTTAGGGACCTATTCAGTGGTGTAGTTTTACCAAGGCCACCTTTATTTAGGGTATACCATAAGCTCACGTTGCTATGACCTTCGTACTGGAGAGTTTTTTGTCATTTTCCAAGCTACCCGCAGGCCATTAAGTGGGAGGAGTCTTTCAAGCAAGCCCCCATACACTTTGACCCAGCCCATCAGTCCAGCACTACCCTAGAGTGAGAGCACAAGCACAGTGTCTCTCTCTCTCTCTCTCTCTCGGCTCTCCCCCGCCCTTGTTCTTTACCCCTCTTGTGGAACAGCCGTGGAAATTGCCCTTTTTCAACGGACCCAGGGCTTCTGATGCAATTGATCACTGCATTATCTACTCCAAGGTAAATCTGAAGATGACAATTACTCCCAGTTCCTCCCTTTAGACCTCCCCCTTATTTCCTGTTTCAAGTTTCTCTCTTAAACAATCACTGACTATGGAAATCCTAAGTAAAGCCATATCCCATTTATGAAGTCAATTATATAAAGTACAATTAGTGTTGCCTAGTGAGATTGCATAAAGTATCCTCCATGGTGTTCACGTAATATCCTTAATTTAAGATACATCCCTTGCGGTCAGTTAATGATAAGTGAGAGGTTCTGGAATTCAAGTGTTATCTGGATAGTCTCCTCCAGAATCTGGCACGCCTTCAACCTGGTCATAATCTTGTTTGGAGAAGGATTAGCAACAATCAATATACTAGAGTCCAGCACTTAGGATTGCTTATATGAGCGTCACAAGAGTTTTCTCAGCTATTGTGTCATCGACTAACGTATGTTCAAATATCGTGTGTCTGAAGTGGGACGAAGTTGGAGCTGTTATTAAGATTGTTTATTTCATTCCTTTTTTTTTGTTGAGCTAGATGGTCGAGTAATGTGGTTTATTTAATTCATGTGTTCAGAATAAATCAATATATTCAGTAACCTAGTTTCAACTGGCGACTGAATCTAATTAAGTTAATTATCTGTCTGTTTTGGTAACTTTTAGCCTTAATTGATAGGATTACGTAGGTCTTAGGTAAAGCAAGGCTATATAAATCACAGCAATAAATAATTAAACTCATAAGCTGAATGGGTCATATATATATATATATATATATATATATATATACCCATACATATATATACATATATATATATATATATATATATATATATATATATATATATATATATATATATATATATATATATACATACATATATATATATATATATATATATATATATATATATATATATATATACATACATATATATATATATATATATATATGTGCATATATATATATATATATATATATATATATATATATATATATATATATATATATATATATATATATATATATATATATATATATACATATATATATATATATATATATATATATATATATATATATATATATATATATATACATACATACATATATATATATATATATATATATATATATATATATATATATATATATATATATATATATATATATATATATATATATATATATATATATATATATATATATATATATATATATATATATATATATATATATACTGTATATATATATACACAGACATTATATACACACACACACATATTTTTTATATATATATATATATATATATATATATATATATATATATATATATATAAACATAAGGCTCATCGTTTTTTTCCATGCGTTTCACCCATCACCATCATCATCACCAATAACAACAGTTCCTTGTTAGACGGCGGGGTACCGTTCTCTGCTAGCACTCTGCTGGCCCCGCGTTCGATTCTCCGACCGCCCAATGAAGAATTAGAGAAATTTATTTCTGGTGATAGAAATTAATTTCTCGCTATAATGTGGTTCGGATTCCACAATAAATAAGCTGTAGGTCCCGTTGCTAGGTAACCAATTGGTTCTTAGACACGTAAAATAAATCTAATCCTTGGGGCCAGCGCTCTCTAGGAGAGCTGTTAATCAGCTCCTCAGTGGTCTGGTTAAACTAAGATATCTAAAAAACCAGCAACAAGAGCAACAGCCTCATAACGGTGGTGAACGTCATCAAGTATTCATGGAAATTTAGTCAGCCCCTTTGGTCAGGTGAAGGAATGGCGCGTTGTCTTTTGCGGTATGTCACCAATTTCATTATCTCTCTCTCTCTCTCTCTCTCTCTCTCTCTCTCTTCAACAGTCAATGAAATTCTCGGAATCTCAGGTTATTTAGAGTATATATGTATGACACCAGGTTTAACATCTTATTATATTACAAAGAAATAAAATTAAGAAATAATTTGAAATGATACTATTTTTAAACTCAGTTTTTTTAGCATTTAATTTTTTTTTTAATAAAATGGTACACAGTCTACTGGGATTCTTTGGTCTTACTTTGCTTTGATTTCTGAAACAAAATCCGACCCGCATTCCAAGAGTATATTAATTTTTTGGTTGACGTTTATTTATTCATAAATGGGAGGAAGGTTTAGCATTACATATAATACTTTCACTAAAGAGTTCCCTCCGCCAGACTTCTTTACATGGGCAGGGGCGTTCCTAGACATTTTGGGGCCCGGAGGGGCAGTCCCATTTGGTGACCCTCTTATGGGGTGGGAGGCGAGCGAAGCGAGGGAAATTTTTAGAATGTGAGCAATTGTAGGATCGTTTTAAAGGCACTTGTAAATGCAAATTTCAGAAATTTAGCTTGTCTTGTCTTAGCAGCAACGGTTAAATTTGCATTTTGGGGCCCCCTCACTTTGGGGCCCGGGGGCGATTTCAAACAGCCTCCCGGCCCCCTCAGAACGCTACTGTACATGGGTCTGTAATTCAAATAATACACACACACAAACACACATACATGTATAATATATATATATATATATATATATATATATATATATATATATATATATATATATATATATATATATATATATATATATATATATATATATATATATATTCCCTCTGACAGACAGATTACATGGAACGCCATTAATTGAATTCTTTCATGCTGAAGGCAGACAGCCTTAAAACCTACTGCAAATCGATTACCAAATGATAAACCTGCAATTTCCACAAATCAAAGGGGGAAGCTAAAACAGTGAAAATTCTTATGGACCAATTACTGAATGTGGTTTTTTACCTGAGTATCGAAGGTGCCTGAAGTATGTATCATTTCATTGCGAATTTTCACAGTTTTGTCGGCTGAGATCAGTCGACGAATGCGACAGCGGTAGGAATGTTAGATACCAGGGTAGTAACATTTAACCCGGATTCGTTAACGCTCTTCATGAGTGAACTGTTGATAGGCAGTGAATTATTCAGTTCACCTGTCAAGAACAAAGACATTATATCAATCTGCTCACTTCTCTTTATGCACCGACGAAGCTATACATTTTATACCTAATAATAAAAAAAGTTCATCTAAACCCCTGAATGAGATATTCTAACTTAATTTATAAGTAAACCATTATGAAAGGAAGGAACTCCCAACTCCTTCGCTATGTTGGGAAATTTATTGAGAATCAGCTGCACAATACGGGATAGTAAGAGACATTATTCCAATTCCCTCACCTCAGCAGCGGAATGATCAGACTCATCAAAAGTACTATATAATATACAGTTACAGTCAGGTGCCAGGCAGGAAAGCGCTTCAGGGTTGCCTGAGTTCAGACTTTCATGTCTTGCTCAGTGGTGCGATCTCAAGTTTCTCAGAAAGCTGTTGGTAGACATGAAAGGGCCAATAATAATAACAATAATGATGAAATCACAAAGCTCGTATTCGTCACTCACCTCACATACAGTAGTTAGGCTAAGCAAACACACACACACACACAAACCCCTAGGCTTATACACATATTCCGTTAAACTACAAAAATGAGGAAGAGAGCACATATTTGCATTAGCTACATATAAAGTGTGATGCAAAATACAACATCCGGTTCCACAAAATAAATCTAAATTTAAATAAATGCATTAAACTTTAGTTGAGCTGTAGTCAACTTGAATCCATGAACACGATTGCCAAGTCAGTTCTTACATTCTTGTTCTTTTCGTATCACAGGTCAAGTGGGCCTAGCTTCTCAAAGTATACAACAGTTTCCATCAAAACAGGAAATAAAAAGAGAGACTAACAATTTCCCCTTACGAATTTCCCATTCAACACCTAAACTAACCCATTCCAGGTACGCAGCTTCATAGTACCACAATCTGGTGCTCCTCCCTTCGAGAATGACGGTGAACGAATTTCACAAACACGTGCATGCAGGTCTCTTATTGCACCTCCAAGCTGTGAGTTTCAATTCGTATTCTTTCAAAATCAAAACTTTCGGCTTCCCATTTACTCTTATTATCTTAATAAGGATAAAGTCACTGGAAAGAATACGAGGACGCTGATGCCAGAAACCATAGGCCTAACAAGGTGACCTAAAGCTATCGACAGACATGACACCTTCAGTCAGGAAGATGCCAAAGAAAAGCTATTATTAAATATATAAACCACTTACATAGATAAAGGAAAACTTCAAGTCCCGGCATTCAAGACGGGTTGTGCAATCGAAATTCACATCAGTCAGTCATATTTACGTCAAAAGTCACCATCAAACTTCAGTAGGATTGGAGTGACAAGGGACAATCCGCCACGCCTGAGACTACTAACGCTCCGTTCATCCTCCACTAACTAGTTCCAACTTTGATCACTATACATATATATATATATATATATATATATATATATATGATATATATATATATATATATATATATAAATATATATATATATATATATATATATATATATATATATATGTATATATATATATATATATATATATATATATATATATATATATATATATATATATATATATATATATATATACATACATACACACACACTTGTGTGTGTGCGTCTGTGTGTGTGTGTGTGTGTGTGTGCGAGTATGCAAAGCGTGTTTATAGAGTAACTACGAACTCTTACCATGTGCCAATGTGCCACACTCGGTACTGGCCAAGGATATTTGCTGATCACTAAGCTCACGAACACTGGGCACTCGGATAAAGTTCTGCATTTACCTAACAAGTAAGTATTCCTCCTAGATTGATTAATTAGTAAGCGTAATTAGTACGAACGTCGAAGAATAAGGCAAATGAGAATATTCGTCCTGGTGTACTCAACTCACTAGGACAATGTTTACTTTCTGTGCACACCTTGACCCTTCATCATATTTCGGCTAAGTGAATGAGTTATTCAGTATGAATAAGAAAGCGAGGCTGTAACTTGATTTGAAAGAAAACTGCAAATACAGGTTGACTTCTATTAACCCGCCGATACTCATTTCAGTTACCAGTTTATTTCGGCTTACTGCCTTGAAAATTACCAAAGTGTATTGCCCCGTTTGTTCTATGCCTGAAAAGGTATCATTATTATTATTTAACTCTGGAATGAAACCTCAACAATTTTACAAGTGTGCATATACTTACGCATGTATTTTCACGTTACTTTGTAAATTTAGTCATTTTTATTTCTTTAATTCATTCATATTTATAGGGTTCTCTCTCATACCCCTACCTTGCATTGTCTCCATTCTAGGTACCATAATGCCACTAAACCTCTTGAGAGGCAGTCATAACAAATCTGAAATATTCCACTTGCAATATTATTCTCCCATTTGTCCCAACCTCAACCAATATCTTTGGAAATGTTCCGTCATTGCGTCATTTTTTATTCCTATTTAGCTCCATTGAATTCCTTCGCCATTTACTTCCACCCATTATCCGTCCTCACTAAAGTTTCGCTCTCCATTTACCAGACCATTTATTTAGTCCCATTTCAACCCCCCAACAGCTTCCGCCTCCCTCTAAGTTAACCTTCCCCATTCAGCAGCTTTGGCTCTGTGTCTGTCAAACCCTTTACTTTCCGTTTGTGATGTTTTCTTGGCATCGTCTATGTTGTACTCTCGTAATGGTATTTCATGACCGATAATTTAGCGACCTATTACGATAATCCCACCACTAGAAGTCTGGGCCGGAGTTCAATTCCCCGGCCGGCTGATGAAGAGTTAAAGGAATTTATTTCTGGTGATAGAAAATCATTTCTCGGTATAATGTGGTTCGGATTCCACAATAAGCTGTATGTCCCGTTGCCAAGTAACCGATTGGTTCTTAGCCACGTAAAATAAGTCTAATCCTTCGGGAGTAAAATGAAATGACTGAGATAATTATGCCTTTCAAGAAATTACAGTCACCAAATGACAACTGAAACGGGCTGAGCGAATGACGAGTTCCTGAATGCCCTGAGCTAAGGAAGGCGTTCTTGTAAAGGGGCTTGCAGACGATCATTATTACTGTCATTAAAAATACTGACAATATTCTGTTGGTGTGAACTCCAGTCAGTACACCGAACACACGTCCATTATTGAATACTGATTGAGGCGTCAGCAATTCAGTGTAGCAGCGTGGAATGGTTGTGCCCTGGGCTTTCAAGTGACATGAGAAACAAGAGAAACGCCTTATGCATTGCAATTATTAATAATATATGGCTCTTTGGCTTCAGAAAAGACGCAAACGTAGAAAGTGGGTCAAAGACTGGATTGGTAAGCGTAATATTTTGACGCATTTAAACCTTGTGAATGAAATCAAGAAAACCGATATGAATGATTTTCAAAGTTATTTCCGGATGGATGAAAAGACCTACAATAAACTTCTGGAGATGGTAAGGCCATACATAACTAAAAGGACACTGTTATGAGGGAGAGCATCTCAGCAAATTAAAACTGTCCATTACTCTCTACTATTTAGCAACAGGAGAATCATTTTCCCGGCTGCGTTATTCCGGCGTAATGGGAAAAATCTACAGTCAGTGGAATAGTGGAATAGTGCAGGAAACCTGTGAAGTCATCCATCATTACTGCTCTCAAGGATTACATCAAGGTAACTATAAAGAGGGTTATAATTTTAGCTTATGGTAATTTTGTTTTTTTTATTTGACAAAGATGTCTTATATGACATTCTCAATATATTCTTGTGGTTGAAACTGATGGAAGTATTGAGTCAAAGGGTCCATTTGTGTTATGGAATGGTTCATTGAGTCACCATCATCATGATTAGTGCTATATAGTGCTTGCTGCTGCTGCTGACATAGGACGAGATGCTGGTAAAATGTCTACTGTACATTACGGCATTCATTTATCTTCACTGAATTTCTGGTCAGCGTCCCTCCCCATTTCTGCTTCAAATAAGATGTCATGTCATTAATATATTTCTCAGCCAGTAATTTCTGATCTCGTGGCAGATTCGTGACTTTGCTAGCCCAAACTTGTGCAATATTTAGGTCACTGCTATCATCTTTTTGAAGGTAATTACAGGCTAAGTTCAGAAGGTCATCTGATTTGTACTTAATTTTTCTCTTCTTGGGTTGTGGCATTCAATCATCAATGTTCGCGCCAGAATTTTGCCGTCATCCGACAGATTGTCATCCAGCAACTGTACTATTTTCATGATTTATGTTAGTATGTACACTCAGGAATGATGATGATGATGATGGTGGTGGTGATCATATAAATAATGATAATATGAATAATAATACTATTATTACTACTACTACTACTACTACTACTACTACTACTACTACTACTACTACTACTACTACTACTACTACTAATACTAATAATAATAATAATAATAATAATAATAATAATAATAATAATAATAATAATAATAATAATAGCATTTAAAATTTTATCATTGTCAACTAATGATAATCCGATAAAAAATACCATATATATATATATATATATATATATATATATATATATATATATATATATATATATATATATATATATATATAAATATATATATATATAGTAATAGTC
This sequence comes from Macrobrachium rosenbergii, assembly GCF_040412425.1. NCBI lineage: Eukaryota > Metazoa > Arthropoda > Malacostraca > Decapoda > Palaemonidae > Macrobrachium > Macrobrachium rosenbergii. The sequence goes on along the minus strand of NW_027100722.1, from coordinate 1,556,768 downwards.
TTAAATGTTTTACACATATCAATTAGCAATTTCGATTTTTCTTTATTGTTTCAAGCAGAGTAATTGAACCAAAATCATGTTGCTATATTCTCATCAGTGTGTGTATCTTGTTATTCATATTCCTAATGCAATTAAATTTGATCTCGTTTTCCTTACAGCTACCGAGTACTTCTGAAGAATGTGAACATATTGCATCTGCATTTGAATCAAAATAGAATTATGGAAACTGCATCGGTGCTTTAGATGGTAAACACATCGCCATAACGAAGCCTGCCCGTTCAGGATCAACGTTTTATAACTATAAAGGTTTCTTCAGCATCGTATTAATGGGTCTTGTCAACGCAAATTATGAGTTTATTATGATCGACGTACAGTAACAGGTAATGGAAGAGTATCGGATGGCGGAGTTCTGTATTACACAAAGTTTGGGCAAAAGCTGAGGCATTCTGAACTGAATACTCCACCTCCATCAGCGATGGCAAATACCAGTAATGAGTTTCCCTATGTGTTCGTAGCCGATGATGCATTTGCATTAGACAGTCATTTAATGAAACCCTATGGCCACTGTCATTCAACAAATAATCAGCGCATAATCAGTTATCGATTATCTCGAGCTCGGTCGGCGTGTAGATGAAAATTCCTTTGGAATGCTTGTGAGCAGGCTTGAAGTATTCAAAAAAGCAAATAATCTGTCACCACATAAAGCTTCAACTATTTTACATTAGCATGCTGTTATTTACATAATTATTTTATTAATTAAAGAGATTGGACATGTGTAGCCTACTGTTCTCAACGGGGTATGGACCACGACAACACAGGTAAAATCGTGGAAGGTCCCGACCCCGACCATACAGTACAAGCTGATTGTCTCGTGGAACTGCAAAGTACATAACGCATCAATAATCCATTAACAGATGCAAAATGCATCAAATATGCCTTTTGTTCATACTTTTGCAATGAAGGACAAATTCAATGCCAAAATATGTTTGTAGATTAAATTTAATATCAATGCAATTTTCTGGAGATTACAAGCAATGGTAGTTTTACATCACAAGAATAAGAATCAGGTAAAAGTGTCTGTATCACTTTGTAGCCAACTGATTTCCTTTTTTCTCACTTTTGATGTCATCGTACAACTAATTTTAATTCACTGACTGTGTTTTGTCAATAAGACAAGTTTGGTAGTATGGGTTCACGTAAGTAGTAATATTTAGTACACTATTCAAGGTTACTGTATATATATATATATATATATATATATATATATATATATATATATATATATATATATATATATATATATATATATATATATATATATATATATATCCTAAAATCATTAAAATGCTTTAGTTAACTTATATTTATTGCAAATGTAGCCAATTCATTGTTATGGAGTAAATGTAATAATTTAAAAAATAAAATATAATTACCTCTAATGTTGTTCCAATTGAATTTCTTGTCTGCATAGGCTTCTCCAAATCTTTCAAGAATAAAAGCTCATAAAAAACCCATGAGGACGGTTGATATATGTCATCGGTACTATAATAGCACCACTCGTTTTAGAGTCGTTTATTTTTTTTCACCTCCTTCCGAAAGTTGCTTCTCATTGTATTTATCTTCTTTTTTTACATCCTCTAGAATTGTGTCAGCTTTGATTGGTTTATATGCCTCAATAACTTCTCATATGCAGCCAATTTCTTGTTCTTCTTTATATAATCTTCGCTTCGAACATCCCATAACTCTGGTAATCCTTGGAAAGCTGAAATAAATTCCCGAAGGAAGGAGTAGTTTCCTCTTGCTGGTCAGACATTGTACCTCTTCCGATTTCTGATGATACTGACAATACTGACAGTCCAGTGAACAAACCATCATTAATTTAAGCCCCACCCACATACTGATAGCTGAAACTGGATTTCAAGGACCACTATTGTCAGGTACTGATACTAAGCCCATATGATGGACACACGACAGCAATAATGACAGTACAAGAAATACTGTCAGTAATATTGATCGTCTGTTTAGCCTTAGAGCTTGCATTACGGTATTGTAAGAACACTTGAACGATAAAAATGTATAAAAAAAAAAATAAATGCACTGGAGCTTTCACATACAAAGTGAATTAGTGGCTCAGTTCAGTTGGGCAGTTTTACTTGCAGAAGAATTTCCTATTTCCGTTACCGTCTCTTACTTCTTCCTAATGAGCTCCTTCATGTTCTTTGGACACTAATAAGTCAGTGGTCCCTTTGGTGGGCTTCCTGTTCCGTATGGATAGGTTACATCTTCTGAATAATAATAATAATAATAATAATAATAATAATAATAAAAATAATAATAATAATAATAATAATAATAATAATAATAATAATAATAATAATAATAATAATAATAGCTCTTAAGCAAGGAGAGGCCACCATACAGAGGCAACGGATTACTTCAATGTTGTATTCCCACGTACCCACAGCTATTTTAAACACTATCTTTCTTACTCAGGGAAGGTCACACACACGATGATGTATGTACAGTCACTCAAAAATGTTCTGCAACATGTTCCAGAAGTTTTTGTTCACCTAACAGTAATTTGTTCTTTGGATATTTACAAGGAAACGTAATTTTCTTATTCGACTTGGTTATTAATCATACGGTTAACAAAATAAAAAAGAATGGTGAGTGAAAAATTCGTATTACGAAAAATGACGATACATTTTGAAAAATTTCACTTCAGATGACTGGGGCAAAAGAGTCAAAGAAGAAACTATATTTCGAATCCAGATAAAAGCTTATTGACTAATAAAATAATATTGAATAACCATCAGTGAAGTTATATATAAATAAAGAAAGAAAGAATTCAACCATTATCGTTGTCAAAAACAAAAAAGAAAAAATCTCATAACGTCGTATGTTATCGTGTGACTCCACATTCGGGCAGGAAAGTTAAACTAAACTGTCTCGTCACTTGCACCGATAGAATGGGCAACAGACTCAGCTGCACCACAATCATTAGCTTGCATAAGACTAATGTTTCTATTGTAGATATTGCTCAGCAGCTTAGCGTAAATAAAACAACCATGTATAGAGGGATACAACAACCGAGAGAACGAGGAAATATGATAAATTCATTGTAAAAAGTGGAGGACGACCCCATTGTTACACTACTGTTAAGGATCATCATCAGATGATCACTGAAGGAGCTTCATCTAACTCCCCTTACAACCAGTGTTGCTATAAAGAGAGAACATTACGCTTTCCCTTCAAGTTGCTGCTCAAACCATCCATAACAGGCTACATGAGACCAAGATGATATTTCATCATACTCCTGCCAAGAAACACTTCATATCAGCGAAACACAAAGAATAGAGGCTAGGGTTTGCGTTATAATATAATCTAGTGGCAGATGATTTCTGTAAGAGTCATCTTTTGCCAGGAGGAGGAGACATTCTCCACTGATGAGCATGGTAGTCTTCTCCACTGCTGGCATTTAGCATTAATTAAATTAATGCTGAACTTCTTGCTAATTTTAATTCTTTAGAAACTTAGATAATAAGAAATACAAAAATAGGTGTTATATATTCTGTTAACTTCACAAGAGGCATCAAAATGACAGGCCTAAGTAGCAATGAAAGAAATGAGAAATTACACATGATAACATATATATATATATATATATATATATATATATATATATATATATATATATATATATATATATATATATATATATATATATATATATATATATATATATATATGTATGTGTGTGTGTGTGTGTGTGTGTGTGTGTGTGTGCGATTATATTTTATGTATTACAAAATAGACGTGAAATCTTTTAGTCAGTTCAGTATATTTTATATTAAGTTTCACTAGTTCACAATATACATAGGATTAGTCATTCAAAAATTTGATTAATAATAATGTGCAAGCAAATCTTTGCAAAAGTCGTATTTGTTGATGTTAATAAGACTAATAGGTCAACTTATAACAGTCGTAGGCCTATGTCTATAAAGTTCACACATATGAAGGAGATAAAACAACGATAGTGATGGCAATTAGAGATAAAAATATTAAAACATAAGAACAGCGATGACCTCTGAAGTATTATAGTAACATCCTTTAATTAAGTAAAGTATGACAACAGTAAGCAGTATCAGAAAAAGCCCTGTTTAAGGGAAACTGCAGGTAATTTCTCGGACCCAACGCTAGTGTTCAGTTGTTTCATGCGCTTACAACTGAGATGCCAAATAGCGCCAGATGTCGCTATTATAAGCTGATGTCCGAAAAGTTTTGGAGTATATTGCAAAACATTTTTGAGTGATTGTACATATATATCTAATGTATAAATATGGATATAAATATATAATATATATATATATATATATATATATATATATATATATATATATA
>NW_027100722.1:1469867-1547367 GCF_040412425.1 Macrobrachium rosenbergii | reverse complement strand
TGAAGCTCCTCCCCTTTCTAAAGTTGCCAGATGTCTCATTATTGAGCACTATGTGTCCGAAGATTTAAAAAAAAACTGTATCCTCACTTTCCTTGCCGAGTGTACATCTGAATTATGCAATTGAAGAGGACCTTCAATTGCATAATTCAGAAAAAGAAAAAATATTCGGATAAGCAATTCTTGAGTAATTCATTTTTTGTTCTGACAAGATTCGTCCTTTATCTTTATACAAAATAGCAAATCACCATTACTGATGAGTATTTTCAGTCTCTCTCTCTCTCTCTCTCTCTCTCTCTCTCTCTCTCTCTCTCTCTCTCTCTCGCATAGTTGGAACTAGACCTAGGCTTATTTGCATACTGTTGTGGTCTTTCGAACGGTAAACAGATTTAGTGAATGTTTAGTGTGTAAGTGTTTAGCGAGTGTTTAGGATTTAGTGAATGTTTAGTGAGTGTTAGTATTTAGTGAATGTTTAGTGTGTAAGTATTCAGTGAATGTTTACTGAGTGTTTAGGGTTTAGTGAATGCTCTGTGAATATTAGTGTTTAGTGAATGTTTAGTAAGTATTCAGTGAGTGTTTAGTGAATGTCTTGTGAATGTTAGTGTTTAATGAATGTTTAATGTGTAAGTGTTTAGTGAGTGTTTAATGAGTGATTAGTAAATGTTCAGTGACTGTTTAGTGTTTCAAGTGCATTTAGGGATTTAATGCGCATTTAGGGTCTAGTGAGTATTTAGTTTTTAATGAGTGTTTAGGGAGTGTTTAGTGTATGGTGAGAGCTTATTGAATGTTTAATGAGTGTTTAGTATATAGTGAGTACTTAGTGAATGTTTAGTGCATAGTGAGTGTTTAGTGAATGCTTAGTGAGTGTTTAGTGCTCAGTGAATGTTTAGGATTAAGAGAGTGTTTAGTGAATGTATACTGAGTGTTTGGGGTACAGTGAGTAATTAGAGAGTGTTTACTGTTTTATCAGTGTTTAGTGAGCATTTAGTGTACAGTGAGTGCCTAGTGAGTGTTGAGCATTCAGTGAGTGTTTAGTGTTATTGAGTGTGAGTGCATAGTAAGTGTGAGTGTATAGTAAGTGTGAGTGTTTAGTAAGTGTAAGTGTATTGTGAAAGTTAGTGTTTAGTGATAGTACATTACTGTTTAGTTAGTGTTTAGTGACTGTGTGCATAGAAAGTCCTGTAATTTACAGGAACAATGGATGCTAGACACTGCTTAGATCCAAGAGCAGATGCTTAAGCTTTGACCACAATGGTTGGAGTGCTTAGTTCAACCTTTTTTTGTAAGGTAATTTTTCTCTGTGAAATTGGGTAATATATAATAATAATAATAACAATAGTAAAAATTATAATATTAACAGTAATAAGGTAACGATAGTAAAAAAATAAAAACAATAATAGTAAAAATAATAATAGTAATAAAGTATAGTACTATGAGCTGGACCGAGACCTTTCAATATGGCCGCCCGAGGAGGTCACGCGCTCGGCAGGGAGGTCAACGCCTCTCCTCCATGTCCTTGACGCTCTGTGCACTTGACAGACAGCAGAGTCCTGATGGAGGAAGAGGGCGGGAACTTCAAAGCTCCATCCACAACAAAAGTTGAAGAATCATTCTCCTCCTCCTCTTGTGGCGGTGTGATGCTGAGGAGGAGGAGGAGGAGGAGGAGGAGGAGGAGGAGGAGGAGGAGGAGGCCGCTCTGGTCACGAAGATTGATTGATTGATTCCCTTGCTACAAAATTACGCAGAGGGGAGAAGGCACCTTCGTCCTGTCCACATCATGCTCGACACGAAACGTCCCTAGTGCGGGGGACTTGGCGTCTCGACCCTCTGTCATCATATGATTACATAATTTTCACTGAATTCTCCAACAACTTCTTTACAAAAAATAAAAAAAAAGAACACTGTCAAAACATCTAATTAACTGACGATGAACTCTTTCTGTGTAAAAGCGTTTTTGTTCCTACTTCCTTTTCGCCTCTTGATTTGGCGAGACGGAGAAAGCAAGGAGGAGGAAAACGAGAGAGAAAGGCAGAAGGATCGAGAGGGTAAAGGAAGGTTGCTCTCATGATGATGATGATGATGATGATCATCATCATCATGGAAAGCAGAAGCAAGAAGGAAATTCCGAAGCGTATAGGAAAAGAAGCAGCCGGGGTCAACACAGCCACTAACAGATAACCCAGACTCCCACAAGATACTCCCTCTAGTGTTATCCCACCAGAGGCTATATAGCCTGTGTTTGCCTAGGTTATGATAACCTTTGAAGAAGTTGTCCCCCTACATGTTGCTAATGTATGGTCAGCATAGCTGGTTAGCTTATGCTTACCCAGGCTATATCGCTAACCTTTGCTAACATTAGTAGTTAGAATTTCCAGTATCAAAAGTTATGCTAACACAGGTTTTGATGGACTAGGTTAACATATGTTATCCTAATTTAAGCTAAGCTGCAAGAGCCTAGGCTATGCTAACCAACGTTATCTTATGTTATGCCAACAAGGCTATGCTAACCAAGGTTATCATCATCATCATCATCATCATCCATCTCACTCCCTCTCCCCACCAGTGAGAGAGAGAGAGAGAGAGAGAGAGAGAGAGAGAGAGAGAGAGAGAGAGAGAGAGAGAGAGAGAGAGTTATGATATCAGAGGAGTTGTGGGCGAAATACTAATAGTTTTCTTAAGGTTAATATCGTTCACATATACATATCCAAATAGAGAGAGAGAGAGAGAGAGAGAGAGAGAATAATGGAGGGATATTATCAAATACATCTGCGCACCTCAATCATTCATTCTTATGAATGAGTAGGAAACTTAATGGCAGAAGAGAGAGTCTGATCACGTTCGAAATCTTCTGCAGGTGCACACTGAGACTCTCTCTCTCTCTCTCTCTCTCTCTCTCTCTCTCTCTCTCTCTCTCAGTACCTATGCCATGAAAGTTAGGGAATAAAAATAAGGAAAGGCACCGATGGCTGCTGGGAGCCACATAGGCCTAGCTTTTACCCAAACAGACTTTCAAATGCAATTTTCTCTTCTCGTTAGCATATGTATATATATATATATATATATATATATATATATATATATATATATATATATATATATATATATATATGTGTGTGTGTGTGTGTGTGTGTGTGTGTGTGTGTGTGTGTGTGTGTGTGTATGTATGTATATATTTTGTGTGTGTGAATGTTGAACTATAACCAAAAGAGAAAGGAAGTGGGGCTGACGAACACCCAAAGCCATGTCCGAATAACATCATTACATTTCATGTGATTAGTTGCTGATTCTAATTAAAGCTTATCTAAGAGCCAGTTTTTCCATAAAATATATTTCATTCGTGTTAACAGTCACACCGAGCTGAGAGACTATGAAGGAGTCATGTGTTCGTAAGACCAAAAGCAAACAGCGCAACCGCCGAAGTCAACGTCTTGAAAGAGCTTTCGGATACATGCTGCTGCACTCTGAACGTTTTTCTGTATTTTTCATGTTTTAACGCAAACTGGAACAAGTCACACTGAATATCCTAATGCATGTCATTATCTAGATTCCCTAAAGACTAGATTTTCCTTCGAAGCGCGTTTATATGTACCACATAATACGAAAAGAAACTTGGAAGAGGCATCAGTGTGAAGGCGACTCCCACCATCTTGGCTCGAACCGGGACCTCCACCACAACGCGCCAAGTACGGCCATATTTCTGAATTCTCGCTTCTCTAGCGATAAAAGACCAATGATTGATTGCCTGAGCACTCAGAGCCGTTTAATTTTTTGTTATAACACTCCAGAGAGAATCATATGAATGAGAGAGTAAAGTGAAGCTTTCACGGCCTTTCCTTAGCCATCTGCCAAATATATTCTCCTCTTGGTCTATACATGAAACTCACAAAGTGAGCACTCTTCCCATTTGTCATTTACATGAACTTCTAATGTAATATCTATGTCGTAAAAAATATTTTACGTGCAATAATGTAAAGATTCAACCAGTTCATTTGACGCCATGCAAAAGGGGCGAAGTTTTACAGATATTCGTCAGCACTGAAAAAAATAACGTTCCCATTCAAGAAGTCATCATTTTTTCAATTTAAAATCACATTAAGAAAACAAACAAATAAATAAATAAAAGTGACTAAGGGTATGGAGCCAACCTGTCAGTACGACAAAAATACAGAAAATGAGGTCTTCGAAGGAGAAACAAAATAACAAAAACATTATTATTATGACAGGTATAAAGGAACAGCCGAAGTCTGAGTGTTCAATTTCGGAACAAGCTGTTTTATCATAAGAGACTCGAGTATTGGTAGTTCCAGTTGGCTAGAAGCTCGTCCAATTATGCAGAAATCTTTGTTTTCAAGGGGGGTTTTACAAAATTCTAGAACGCCTGATGATGTAATCATAGATTATGAAACGTTGGGAATAAACATGTAATCAAATGACTATTCAAGAGTATTCCTGTCCGCCTTCCTTCCCGTTTGATGTCTGTATTCGGGCATTCCCGTCCCAGTTTCGCTCAAGCTGTTTTATCATTTACTCGATTGGTAGTTCCAGTTGGCTGAAGCGCGTCCATATGATAAATCTTTGTATTTATATATATATATATATATATATTATATAATATATATATATATATATATATATATATATATTTATTTTATATATATATATATATATATATATATATATATATATATATATATATATATATATATATATATATATATATATATGTGTGTGTGTGTGTGTGTGTGTGTGTGTGTGTGTGTGTGAAGAGAGAGAGAGAGAGAGAGAGAGAGAGAGGTGTTGCGAAGAATTCCCGCGAAGGATAAAAAGAAAGAGGAAACAGCAGCTGAGGGAGGCCCACCAGACCAGATGACGTCACTTTCATAGTCATTTTTAAGCTTTCCATCTGAAAATCAGGGAGAGGCCTCCTGTGGCAGGGGCTGCCCCTAGGCAAGAGCCCGTGCTGGAATAAGGTCAATTCGGTCCAGAAAAGCAAGAAAAAGAAGAAGAAGAAGAAAGAGCTAGACAGAGGAAAGTTAAGTTGGAGGACTTGACCAAATCGTCTCACTGTCTGCCTGTCTGTCCATTGTGACGCCATTCATTGTCTCGATATAATAATAATAATAATGTGAGTCTAATGATGACTCCTCAGGGAAAGGCCGACGTAGGTCTACACGTTTGTGGAGAGTTTCGTCAGGATGAAGCAGACTCCGAGAGGGCGCAGTCTCTGTCCCTCCCTCCCTCACAGGGCGGAAGGGGATGACGGGGGGGAGTGATGACGCCATTGGCGGAGAGCCTGTAGAATGGTCCTCCTCCTATGGAAAAGGAAGGGAAGGGCGGAGGGAGAGAGAGACACCCCTTATTCGGAGGAGGGGGGGGAAGGAGCAGAGGGGATCGGAGCAGAAAGATGGCGGCTGGACAGCGGTGAGGGAACGGTCTGCCCTCCACCATTTGGGACCTCCTCCTTTCCTGTACAGTTCTTCTTCTGTCCTGACTGGGGTCTTCTTCAGTTGCATTCTGTTCCTCCTCCTCCTCCTCCTCCTCCTCCTCCTCCTCCTGAGAGAGAGGCGGCAGCGGCTGGTGGCCCTCTGTCTTCTTTCTCTTCACAGCTGCTTCTTCCAAAGGGAACTCCCGGTTTATTGATCAGAACAAAATATGAAAAAACGCCTTTAGGGGAGGACCTCTCTCCCCTCTCTCTCTCTCTCTCTCTCTCTCTCTCTCTCTCTCTCTCTATATATATATATATATATATATATATATATATATATATATATATATATATATATATATATATATATATATATATATATATATATATATATTGTATATGTATATATATACATATATACATGTATACATATTCTTCTCAATGTATCCTTAATTAGTACACTTTCTTCTCTCTCTCTCTCTCTCTCTCTAACACAACCTCTCAAAAAGGGGAAGTCGTCCCATTTCTCCACCCACATAAAAACACCACGAAAGAGATCTTGATGGTATCGTTCCAAAAATTACAGAACGAAGACAAATGGCTCTTTCTTGGAATATGTCCTCATAATTATCGAATTATGTCCTGGAATATCGGAAAAACTTTTCAGGGATTCCGGAATTTCGGGATCAGATGTTAAAAGGCTCTTAAAATTAGATTTATGCAAACCTCCCTCAGATGTTATGTCGAAGTTTTTGAATTTCTCAGGACTGATTTAATTCCACTACCGGCTACTTTTGTTTCTTGATTCCAACAGATTTTATGACGGTTAATATTATATGAATGGTCAAGACGACATGTCCCAACCCAAGGGACCTTACGTCTCGGTTGTAAAAAACCGAACCGTTTTGGACCGGAGTTAGAGATAAACGAGACACTGATTCAGTGATTCTGAGATTCAGAGATTCAGAGATTCAAAGATTTGGAGATTAGGAGATTCAAAGATTCAGAAATTCAGAAATTCAGAACTTGCTTCTGGCACGAATATAATTTCTCCTTCCTTCCAATCAGTAAGCAGCTTTCGTGTCTATTGGGTAACAGAATAACCAATTGAAGAGAGCGGTTAAACCGAGTGGGTGATATAGAAGGGCCATTTGCCTAATTCTGTCGAGTGGAAAACATTGCAAAGACCGAAATCCGGTTTTCCTGTTTTCCCTCAATATCTCACAACTGCGACACTTTGATGAGAAGGCAGTGAGAGATTTAGATGTCGGGTCGGTCTAGATTCTAGAGCGTTTTAGAAGTTTCCATTAGGTGAATTATTACAGTAGATGGAGGGGCGGATGGAACTCCTCTCTCTCTCTCTCTCTCTCTCTCTCTCTCTCTCTCTCTCTCTCTCTCTCTCTCTATAGGTGAACCTACAGATGAACAGACAAATAATGCTTGGGAGCGCGCTCTCTCTCTCTCTCTCTCTCTCTCTCTCTCTCTCTCTCTCTCTCTCTCTCTCTCTCATCTAACTATGGGAACTTCTTTACATAAAAGATAAGCGGCACATGGAATAACTGCCATCGGAAATTGTAAACAGCAACAGTGTGGAAGAAGAGTTTAAAAGAAAGCTAGACAAAATCATTAGTCCATCCGAGTAGACATCATGTGCTCACTTATCTCTAGGAGCAGGTTTTACTGTTCACTCACAGTGTTCTTCTAATGATTTTGTCTAGCTTTCTTTTAAACTCTTCCACACTGTCGTGAGACATCCTAATCCTTGGAACTCTATAGATGAACCTACAGATGAACAGGCAAATAGTGCTTGGGTTGACAGCCTGAATTTATAAAATCAAATCAATCGCTGACTGTCCTGACCGAAATGTTATGTTCCATGAACACGGGTTATATCTGGGCCCCTGTCGATTTGATTTATGGACATTAAGTTTAAAAGCCAATCACTGCGGTACTTTCAGCCATTTATTTCCTTAAGGAAGTGAGTTGGAGTGGTTGGACAGCAAAACTGAAGATAGGAAGAGGGAGTGGAGGTGAACAAAATGCTAAAACGTAGTTGCAGTTAGGGGCGACGTTTAGTAATGCCTACAGTGCTCCCCGTGAGGTTTACTAACAGCACTAAACCCCTACGGAGGTGTCACTGTTAAGGAATGTCAGCGGAACGAAATTTATTATAGTATATATTCCTATAGGAATGCTTAAGTGCACCATATAAGGTGTACTAATAGCACTACACCCCAAAAGAAAACGTGCCACTGTTGAAAAGGAATACCACCGGAATGAAAAGCTAAATAGTTTATTTTCGTCCTGACATTTTAAAACTCTCGGGGAATCATCCTATATATAGTATAATGCTTTTTTTATATAGTTGACGGTAACTGTATTTCTATTTTATTATTCTCTGTCATGTCACTTTTTCTTACTTTTTTTTCTTATTTTCTCTTTTCGTCTTGTGTCGGTCCTGACCTCAGAAAAGTCCAAAATTTCCCCTGCGACCAATTTTAAAAAAATTCTTTAACTACGTTTTGTTCAAGTTTTTTTTTTTTGGAAGTTGTCGTTTGCAATCAGAAAAATAGTTTACGAGAGAGAGAGAGAGAGAGAGAGAGAGAGAGAGAGAGAGAGAGAGAGAGAGAGAGAGAGATAAATGAATGTTATGAACACAAGTTTTCTGAAAACGTCGAGATGTTTAATTAAGCATTCCAGCTGCAGTTTGAAGAGAGAAAAAATCTATTATATTTGACTTTCTGAGAATTTACAAAATGTCGGGAATACTTTCCGAAGAAGAATTAGCGCTTTGTTTCTTGTCAAGTTTTCTCAGAGCGTAATTATTAGGAAAGAAAAAATAAATTAAGAAATTGATAAACAGATAAAAATGTGAATAAATGATGAAGATAGAAGGAGAATTGTTTTAGGGAAGCAACGCATTGCATCTTCGCTGGAGCTTTTGAGGTTCCAGTTGCACGACATCCTCAGCAGGGAGGGAGGGAGGATTGGAGGGAGGCTGTTCCACAGTCGTCCAATACCTGTCAGATTCAGGTATATTTATTTATGGGAGGTGGAACAGACCATTCCTCGCCATCGTAGCAAAGTGGGTAATCGTTTTAAAGCTTTTAGGCTAAGGTATTTATCAAAGGGTCCAAATTAGTTTTGAAATCTTAAAAAACACAAACAATGGCGCCAAATCCTAGCTATTTCCCACTTTGACGTTAAAATCAACCTTGCTGGCACGGCAGCAGAGAATCGATAATGAATACCGTGTTCTTCAGTTATCGCAACAATGAACACTGTTCCTCAGTCATCGAAACAATGACCACTGTGTTCTTTAGGAACAATGAAGAAAATGTTCTTTATTTATCGAAGCAACGAACACGGTGTTCTCCAGATGTCGGAACAATGAACATGGTGTTCTTGGAACAATGAACAATGTGTTCTTGGAACAATGAGCACTGTGTTCTTGGGACTAGTTATCAAAGCAATGACACACACTGTTCCTCACTTATCGAAACAATGAACACGTGTATCCAGTTCTCGATATACTGTTCGCGATCTTGGATATACTCAGCATCAGCCCCAACACTCGAAAGTGCAACCCCCAAAGGCCCCCACCGTTTGCACAATATATATCTCGCGCCAGCCACAATTCGGCATTCCTGCGCAAACGTCTTCTCCCCGAGTGCTGCCTCAATGTTTACAACTTCTGGCCTCCGTGGCTCCATTTAAAATTGTCCTTCGAAAAATAAAAGTATATTTATACACTGCGACACGTTTATGATTGATATTGCGTGATTATGAAACTATTTTAGTATTATTATGCTGTTCTTCATCTTCAGAAAGGATCCTGTAACTCGGATAAGAGCGGGGAAAGCACTTGTTGAAATCCTACAAAACAAAACAAAAATGAAGAATGAAAACTCAGAAATGCCTCAAAAATTAAAAGGATGTTGGTCTTTTGTTAGACAAAACTTTCATAAATAAAATTTCGTGACTCTGAAACTTTTTAAAGTAATATTACGCTGTAATTTTTCTTGGATAAGAGCGGGGAAAGCACTGAGCAAAATCATATAGCAAAACGAAGAATGAAAACTCAGAAATCCTTCTAAAATTAAAAGGAAATTACACGTGTTTTGACGAAGATCAAAACAGAAACCTTTTAAGCACAAGAGAGTCACATACAAGCTGGAAGAAGAAGAAGAGGGAGACACGAGATCGTCAACAATGGAAGGAGGACACAGTGAGGCATCTTTCTTTATAAATATTCCTGTCCTAAATCTCATTTGGGGAAGGTTCCATCTACGTCCATCTGACCTTTGCCCTTAAATAAATTAAGAAAGACTGAAATGCTGTTAAAAGCTAACTTGAGGTTATATGCTGATAGATTTATTGAATGAAACTAATACAATGGATCAATATTTGCCTTGAGATTAATGAAGGATTTGAGGATCTTGGTAAAAGTTTAATGAAAAAGCGTCTCTCTCTCTCTCTCTCTCTCTCTCTCTCTCTCTCTCTCTCTCTCGCACACACACACACATTCCTATTATTCCTAGAAATGTAAAAATGAAATAATTTTCAATAAAAATCCCCCCTCCCTCTCTCTCTCTATTTTTTTATTATTTCTAGAAGTGTGAAAAAGATATTATTTTTAATAAGAATTCTCTCTCTCTCTCTCTCTCTCTCTCTCTCTCTCTCTCTCTCTCTCTCTCTCTCTTTTTTTATTATTTTTCTAGAAGTGTAAAAAAGATATTTTTAATAATTCTCCCGCTCTCTCTCCTTTACAGCTAGAATAGAAGACGTTAAGGACCTTGACTACTGGGAAAAACTATAATTCTTAAATTTATATTGTCTCGAAAGGAGAAGAGAACGCTACATGATAATCCAGGCTTGGAAACAGATAGAAGGAATTACCGAAAACATCATGGAGCTAAAAATATCAGAAAGAGCAAGCAGAGGTAGATTAATAGTGCCCAAAAACTGCAGGAGGAAAACTAAGGAAAGCACACAGGACATTAATCCACCACGCATCAGCATCGATAATGCAGCGTCTATGCAATGCGTTACCAGCTCATCTGAGGAACATATCAGGAGTGAGCGTAGATGTGTTTAAGAATAAGCTCGACAAATATCTAAGATGCATCCCAGACCATCCAAGATTGGAAGATGCAAACTACAGAAGATGCATTAGCAATTCTCTGGTAGACATCAAAGGTGCCTCACACTTAGGGACCTCCTGGGGCAACCCCCACGAACTGTAAGGTCTGTAAGGTCTCTCTCTCTCTCTCTCTCTCTCTCTCTCTCTCTCTCTCTCTCTCTCTCTCTCTCTCACTTATTATTACTAAAGTGTAAATATGGTATAATTTTCAATAAGAACTCTCTCTCTCTCTCTCTCTCTCTTTACTTTTTTATTATTTCTAGAAGTGTAAAAAATCTCACTTATTATTACTAAAGTGTAAATATGGTATAATTTTCAATAAAACTCTCTCTCTCTCTCTCTCTCTCTCTCTCTCTCTCTCTCTCTCTCTCTCACACACACACACACACACACACATTCCTATTATTCCTAAAAGTGTAAAAATGAAATAATTTCAATAAAATCCTCTCTCTCTCTCTCTCTCTCTCTCTCTCTCTCTCTCTCTCTGTCTGTCTGTCTCTCTCTCTGGCATCGAGAATAAGTGAACGACTTCCTCAACATAATTTATCGCTTTATCTGAGTGACCTCAGTTCCTTCCCTCCACAGTTTGTTCCGGACTATTTCTCTTTCCCTGGTTCCTTTTTTTTCTATTATTTCCTTCTTCGCTTGAGCGAGAAACCATAAAGAAATGAGAGAGAGAGAGAGAGAGAGAGAGAGAGAGAGAGAGAGAGAGAGAGAGAGAGAGAGAGAGAGTCTATGGGAGGATGTAACTCGAAAACTTAGGAAATTAAGGAACTGCAGCCAAGAACCAGGGAGAAAGTTTGTAAGGGGGCAGTCCCACCAGTTCTTAACCGTAAGATCACTGGGATTATTTCTGTTGTTGCATTAGTGTCATTGTCTTTGATGTCCTCTTTTGAAGACCACAAGTTTTTTCAAGTTCTCTTGTCATCTTTTTTCTTGATTTTCTTTCGGATTCACTATCGCTTGTCACCCCAGTTCCTTCTTGAGCTTAAATGCGGAAAACATCATCACTAGGCCAACTTTCTTCTTCTTCTCCTTCTTCCTCTTGAAACTTTTTTGAACTTGACTTCCTCCTCCTCCTCCTCCTCCTCTCCCTCTCTTCAAGTCCTCCTACCTTCCCCTTTCGAAGAAGAAAAGTTTTTTCTTTACTTGGGAAGGGAGCGTGTTGCTTTCTCTCTCATTTAACGTTTAAACTAATCTCTCTCTCTCTCTCTCTCTCTCTCTCTCTCTCTCTCTCTCTCCATTTTGCTTCTTTTCATCACAGAAATATATTGAAATATAATGGAAGGACAGAGTGCTTCTCTCTCATTTAACTTTTAAACCCATTCTCTTCTCTCTCTCTCTCTCTCTCTCTCTCTCTCTCTCTCTCTCTCTCTCTCTCTCTCTCTCTCTATTGGAATTTCTTAGGTCTAACGTCGCATAACTACTAACAAGTGAACTCATTGTTATAAGCGAGATTACAAGCAGCTACGCCTCCTGTAAAGTGCTAGTGGTCTATAGGCTTACGGACATATAATAGATCATTCCTATAGCACATTTTTAATCATGTTCATGATGAAGGTAGTGGTAATGGCGAATGTGTAATTATGTTCTAGACATACAAATGGAACTGATGATTCAAATATTTTTACCATTCGAACAACAAATGTGTAATTATGTTCTAAACAAATAGATTAAACTTATGACTTGCATACTTTTAACATTCGAACCGTTGACATGAAAGCTATGTACTGTCACATTCAACACTAACCAGGTAACAGCGTTAGGGATTTGGTAACAACTACTGTGAGACTATATTCTAGACAAAGAAATGGGACTGATGACCTGCTTACCTACTTTCAACATCGAAGCTGTTTACATGAAAGCTATGCATTGTCACTTCAAAGCTCACCAGTTACGAAAACTAGTGATTCGGTTTAAGAAACCACAAGACCTTCACCATAAAACTGTTTTATTTTTATAAAACAGAGGTTTAATAAGTCGAGATCTGCATCTTTATAAAACTATTATTTTTTTTATATAAAAATCTGGTTTTTTAAGATTCTTTTTCGACAAACGAAGAAAAGTTCCTTTATTCCTCACACAGTTGGACTATGGAACAGTCTCCCTTAAGAGGATATTGTGCTATTGGAACCTCAGAAGTTCGAGCGAAGATGCAATGCATTACTACCCTAAAACGATTCTCCTTGCATTTTAATCATTTACTTATATTTTCATATTTACTCATTAAGTTGTTAATCTATTTTATCTTTTCGAATAACTGATCTCTTCTTTCTGTATTCCTGTTACCTTCGGTGACTTCTTTCTCCTGAACACCATAATTCTTCGGAAGCTTGAATTTCAAGTCAGTGGCCCCTTTGGTGGGACTGTTCCATATGAATAGGGCTCATCTTCTAAGTAATAATAATAATAATAATAATAATAATAATAATAATAATAATAATAATAATAATAAATGGAGAGGCAAAAGTCTTCATCATCATCATTTTGCAATTTCTTCCTCGGATCCGACGCCTCTCTTTAGGAATTGCTATGCAGACAAATATCGTCTTCCTTCCTCCTTCTTCCTCCTCAAAGAGGCCTTTGAAGGGTTAATGAGCCTCCTGAGTTTTCTCTTCTCCTGATGAGAAGGAGGGAGGCTTATTAGCTCTCCTTGTCCTTAGAAGAATAATACCTAGTTAGTTGTCTGTCACTTCCTTTTGAAGACTTTCTTCGTTAGTGCAAATGAGGCCGTTTTCTATTATGGCAATACCTAGCATCTGGGGCTTCATGGATCGGGCACGTTTTTAGGGGCTATTGCTGGCCCACTTCCGCTCACGGTAGTTATATAACGTCTGTTGCAAGTTTCAAAGTACTGATTGATGAAGTTTCTAAGCACTTGCTCAAGAAGTTTCGAGGCAATGATTAACTGTTACTGAAGTTTCTAAGCATCGACTGTTGAAGTTCCTAAACACTGATTGATGGAGTTTCTAAGCACTGATTTATGAAGTGTCTCAGCAAAGATTTATGAAGTTTCTAAGCACTGATTTAGAAGTTTCTAAGCACTGATTTAAGAAAACCTCTTGATGATCAGAATGTATAGTTAATGACCCTAACTCTGACGTCCCAGAAGGACAGTTTTAACTCAGGAAATGTGTTCTTTGAACAGTCTCGTTTGCGTCAACACCCTGTAAGAGTGAGGACATTTTTTTCTAAATACCAGGATATATATATATATATATATATATATATATAATATATATATATATATATATATATATATATATATATATATATATATATATATATATATATATATATATAATCACTGACCAAACCGTTTTCTCCAACTTCGCTGGACGAGAGAGCACCGTTCTAAACGAACGCAGTACCTCTCTTACCTCCTAGCAATCGTGTGTTCCGACTCTAACGACTGCAGTAATTATATCTCGGTTTAGTCTTCCAAAATTCTGTCAATTTCCTCTTCAGAGAAACCGGAATCAACTAGCTGTTTAATTTTCCCAAAAACATAAAAGCTCAGTCATATTTTACACTCCACGGAACAATTACGGCCCACACGCACTGCAGCGATAAAAAAATTCATTTGAATCCCCTACAATAACGAAAAGGGACTCCGGGATTATTAATAAAGCCTAAATGGAAAAAAATAAAATTATTTCTGCGTCCCGGGAAATGGCATTTGTGGATTCCGTCATCACTCCAAAATGAAATTACGAATCTTTCAGCGGAATGATAACCCCAGACTTAATTCCTGTTCCCCTCTCATTTCATTTCCATCACTGCAATGACCTATATATGTGGATATTATTTACCCAGAGTGGGTATTATTATCTAAATGCTGTATAGAGGAAAGTGGACATTACCTCTATATCATTTACTGACCTGCAGAATTTACAATCATTTCTCTGTTCGAAATTACTCAATACCTGGATGATACTAAAACCTCATGAATGATTGAATGAATGAATGAAATTTGGGCATACGGCCCGGCCCTGGAAGGGGAGTAGGCCATTCATCAGTGCCCTATAAGCCAATGTATAAACGCTTGGAATTTCAGAGTAATCTTCATCTATGGTAAAATTCAAATAAATATTCACTCCATATTCACTCTCCCTTCAGATATCACAGATGGCATCCCAACTCGAGTCCTGAGATCAATCCCGGAGAGGGGAAACAGTGAAACAAGTCATCCGTTTCTTGGGAAATATGTGGTCACTCTTGTCCCAAGCAGTGAATTATGTATCTGATGGTTATGTGGCTATGGTGGGTCATACCCGGGGTGAGAAGAGCATGGTGCTAGCGACAGAAATGTTAGATGCCAAGCCATCTAAGGGAAAAAGGACTTGGTAGAACACCGGGCCTCGCATTTGCAAGGTGCGTTGTTTGATTCTGGCCTGCTGCCCACCAGTCAACCAAGTGGTGTTAAGGTACCAGCGTCTGCTTGGATCAAGAAAAGGTTGTGGGACCAGCAACCTCATCCCTAATACTTTATGAGAAAAGAAAGTGCCTCTAGACTTTTTGTTAAGAGAGCATATGAGGACCTTTTTCAATACTAAACATCAGTGTCGAATTCTTAGAGAGAGAGAGAGAGAGAGAGAGAGAGAGAGAGAGAGAGAGAGAGAGAGAGAGAGAGAGAGAGAGAACTTGGAGGTTAAGCTAAAAGTAAACAGCTTTAGTCTCAGTTTGTAGAGATTTAAATTGTGATGAGGAGAGAGAGAGAGAGAGAGAGAGAGAGAGAGAGAGAGAGAGAGAGAGAGAGAGAAGAATGTTCAACAAAATGATGAGCTTGTGACCTTGTATTTTGCAGTCTTTGTATGTGTACGAGAGAGAGAGAGAGAGAGAGAGAGAGAGAGAGAGAGAGAGAGAGAGGATCAAAGGATCTAAATAAAACAGCTTCGAACTCAGCTCGTGGAGAATTAAAAGGCAATCACCTGAAACAACAAAAGCTGCCAGGCTGCACTGTCACGGAAATCAGTTCTTCTTCAAGCACTAGAATGGCCGAACCACAAACTCACTCTTTCCTCCTGAGGAAATTTCAGTCTCCAGTCATTCCCTTGACACAGCATCTGTCTTGTTTACTGAATCTCAGAGGGCAAAGGAACTTTAAGACAAACAAAATACTTTCTCAGTTTGATGGCTCTCAGGAAAACACGTCATAAACTTGTTGGGAACTTATCGCCCACACATCACAAACATGTTGTATACAGTCGACGACTTACTTGTAGACTTAACCAGTGCTTCACGAGATTATCCAGCAGCTGGCAGAGAATCGTTTTCTACTTATGGTCATCGACTTGTCTTCAACTTATTTGTAATATGTATAAGACAAGTTGCCAACAGATTCAAGACATGTTTTTCGATAGTGTGCGCACATTTTCATACTCACTTTCAGGGTACAGACTTTACTGAACAAAGAATGGAACATCGCTAATTCCAACTACCCTTATATCACTGAAAACATCAGATGAGCTCAAGTAATGAAAACTTTTGAGAGTCGACTGTTCAACAACAATCTCTGTTGCTGGACAGTTGACCTTCCAGTAGATTTCATTACATTTTTCCTTCTGATCTTTCAGAAAGTGTAGTTAGCCTACGGTATCTGAAGACCTTCCTACAAGAGTTCCTGAAGTATTTCAGAGCTAAAAGGAATGTGGGTCTAGCTATACGGGCATTAATGTACATAAAAAGAAAACAATGAAGCCCCAATGTTTTACTTGGGACATTAATCTGTTAAATATAACCAAATAAAAATTTAAAAATAAATATCAAAATATACAATAATAAAAATACTCAAAGTCGGAGAATGAAAATAATAAAAAGAATGTACGTCAATGAAATTTAAATGTTAATCTGCTATTTAACAAACAAATCAAACAGAGAGAGAGAGAGAGAGAGAGAGAGAGAGAGAGAGAGAGAGAGAGAGAGAGAGAGAGAGAGAGAGAGAATGAAAACCTTTCAACTTAAACAAGAACCTAAACTGAGATTAACAATTTTATCCTGACAGAAAAAATTAATATGGCTTCCCGTGTAACTTCTCGAGTAAAATAAAATGATAAATAAAAGCAAACTGATGAAATAATAAAGAAGCAGACCTTCCAAGAGACAGACGACAGACACTAAGTAACTAAAGACAAGGCAAAGTTGTTGAAAGATAACAAAATCGAGGCTAATCACAAGAACTTAAGCAACATAGGAAAACTCTTACGTAAATGGCACCAGACACAAGGCATCTTCAGTTACAAAGAAAAGAGAGAGAGAGAGAGAGAGAGAGAGAGAGAGAGAGAGAGAGAGAGAGAAAGTTACCAAAAGGGGCTCTGGAGACCTGGAGAGTAACGCTCGAGAGGAAGGTGGAAGGGAGGATTTTCAACAGACGAAGACAGAAGTAGAAGGGGAACAAGATGATACAAACTGTTTACACCTTTAATCAATAACTTGTTTACCTGGCAATTAAGCCCCTTCTGCTATCAGATACCTGCCGAAGGTTCGAGGTTTATTCCACACCTGCTCTCTCTCTCTCTCTCTCTCTCTCTCTCTCTCTCTCTCTCTCTCTCTCTCTCTCTGCCCAACCCAATAATTCCTAGCTCCTAACTGTCAGAATAAGAACATATTATAGAGTATATTCAAAATCAGGTTAAATGAGCTTAAATTATTCCTTGAAAAACTGAAATTAATCAGCCAAACATACTATTTTATTCGAAAAATTGTTTTTAATGAATGTCTAGTGAATAGAATAAATATTTTTCATTGAATAAATATTTTTCACTGATTAAATATTTTTCATTAAAAAGTATTTTTCATTAAATACTTTTCATTGAATATATATTTTACATTGATTGACTTAATATTATCAATTAAATATTCTACACTGAATATTTTTCATTGAATAAACATTTTCACTTGAATAAATATTTTCTCTGAATGTCCGCCCATAAACTTTAAAACGTCTGCGTCCTTACCACACCCACTTCGTCTACACGTAATTTATAATATGAATCATTATAAATTATGATCTAACTGAAATAAAAAAAAAAACCTTGCATTTACATAATGTCTAATCTCTACAACAAAATAATTTGCTGTTGATAATGTTATTTCGAGATAATATCGAAATGTGGAACGAATTTTCATACACTGCCGAACCTGTAATCCTGCGTCTCTCCCCACCCCTACCCTCCAGCTACGTCCCAAGAATGCCTATATGCAAATATTCCTCTGATATGGCAGAGTCGCATTGTTATCTTGGGTGCACAAAATCAACTCTAACTGTGAACCCATCCGTCTTGTAAATTAGGAAACGCTCACTTACAGCATGTGTCGGTTGTTGTTATTATTATAATTATTATTATTATTATTATTATTATTATTATTATTATTATTATTATTGATGATGAATAATTTCACAGTTGTTGTTATTGGAGAATAATTCCACAGTGGTGTTGGTGTAGTAATAGTTATAAAATGTACAGAGATTTTGGAAATTGTTCCCAAGCTCTTGAAGCAGTCTAGTTAGTAGACTTACTCTAAATCCCATACGTCTCAGACGTATTTATTGAGCGTTGTTAATATTCATTATATTTATCAAATCGATTTCTGTAGATAACTTATAATATTCCACAAATTCTATTTACAGATTATACCCAAGGTCCCTGAGACACGGAACATTTGTTGTGCTCACCTTTATTTTACTGAAGCTTTTTTTAACGCAAGAAAACAACCGCAGTAAAACCAGCAACTCCTTAGCAATACATGTAAGCAAGCTTTCAAGGCATGATCTTCATACAAAAACACTAGATTCTCATATCAAAACATTCACTTAGGTCATTGTTAGATTCTTTAGAACGTTTACGTTCCGCCTCTTATATAATACAGTTTAGCTTTTGCCTCGTAAAATATGTTGCAAAATTCAGTAAGCATGTTGGGATATACTTGGCAAGGACAACGAAAACAATTACAACCTCTTTGCCAACGCAACTGCAGTTAATAATAAAATTGAGAAGGAAAGCAAAAGGAGGGACTAAGCTCGCTCTCTCTCTCTCTCTCTCTCTCTCTCTCTCTCTCTCTCTCTCTCTCTCTCTCTCTCTAAATATGACTAATAGGAACAGAATGCTAGGGTTGTCATCATTAGTTTTTTGTATAGAGCTTTATCTAACAAGTTCACAAAAGCCAAAAAATAGCATACTCCAAAAACAATATTTCAAAAGAATTATTTTTGCTGCCAACCCTGACCTAATTGCTTTCTCTCTCTCTCTCTCTCTCTCTCTCTCTCTCTCTCTCTCTCTTTCACATAGCACAGCAGGGAAGGTTATGACCGACCTTGTCGCAGGCGCCTGTCCAGCGCAATCAAGCAATGGAACAGAGACTCACACCCGAAAAGAGTTTACACTCACTGCCTGAGAAGAAACTTGCTCTCACGGACCGGGTCACTGAAGACATGCAGTAAGTCACTGTTTGTTTGTTCACCATAAACTGGCAACTGTTGAGATGACTATTTTAGTTCAGACCTGATGGACAAGCGAAGCTGAGCAGGCTTCCGAGAGCTCTCGAGTTTTTGTAACTGTTTATCATATTCTAATGAGTACGTGGTGGCGAAGTCATTTTTCAATATTATGTTACTTCTTCAGGCGATCATAGATTTGAGCTTTCATAATTATCATTGCTATCAACGGAAGATAATAATTCTCTGGCTCTTTACGACAATTGTCCAAGGTGTGATGTCTTTTAATATTACTTAGCGTTTTGGTAAGATAACAAGAAGCTCCTCGAAGCTTGCATGACAAACAACAGAAGTTTGGCATTTATTGATTTCAAAACAGTTTTTTGAGTAATTAATTTTCATAATTTCATTAATATTTGCAGACGAAGCAGGACAGTAAGATTTTCCACAACGGTTGATAGGTTGGTGTCTGATAGTGGCTCAGGCATTTCATATGAAAAGCAGCAATGATGTGACGCCATCACGTGTCATCTTAACCCAGACCCATATTGTTGAGCTGAAGACTCCTGGATATCGGGTCCCTTCCTTTCTAGACCTCTTTCAAGCCATCCATCCCCGCCCCTCCTAGGTCCTCCTCTCCTGGTACTGTTGTGTCTTATCCTTTCAACATCTCACCCCTCCTCAGATCCCATCTTTTTCGCTTTTCGTTTTACCACAGCTACGTCTCCGGAATTTTCTTACGGTAATAATTCTCCCTCCTCCCTGCTTATGCTATGCAAACAGTTCACCTCAAGAGATTCAACCTTTGACTTTCATTTCCCTTTCAACGTTGCAGTTCCTTCGCAAACTTTCCTCACTCAGTTCCATAAACAATTTAAGTCTCTCCTCCCTAATCTTCACCACCCTGCTGTCTTTTCACTTCATCTCTTCTCTCACCTCTCATCTTCCATTGCACTTACTTCCAAATACATGTGTGAACCACCTCCTTCCATCATTCCACCATTCATATTTACACTCAATCTTCCAACCCTCTCAGTTTGCATTTACTCTCGTGACTTGCTCTGCTCATGGCCTCTCAACTTTCAACCTTCGAAGAATGCTTTCAAATACTACTGGTTCCTGCAGTTTCTCCTCGGTATCCCCATCAGAAATATGCCATTCATTCCCTCTAAGATCCATTCAAAATACATTTTCTTATTCCACAACTTTGCGCCTACATCTACTCTCTTTTCTCCGATCTATCACATCACTGCATTCATAAAGATAATGAACAGTCGAAGAGTTATAACACACCATTGTCGAAGACCCATCTTTACACCAAACAAGTCACTCTTCCAACTTCATATTCTAACACTCACTTCGCTTCCACTGCAAAAGCTTTCACTTTCCCCCTTCTAGACTGTGCGTTCTCAGCACTCTTCACACTGCCTCTGTCGATTCGGCCATAAGCATTTGCTAAGTCCATGTTTATACCACAAACAATTTTTTCTCTTCAGTTTCAGATTTCAGATTACTCACCAACACTTGATCCAAAAACACTCATCTTTGTCCCAACTCACACTGTGCTTTCCCTGTTAGTCCTTTTGTCACCTGTTTTACACCTTCTCTGTTGCACTAAGTAATATACGAGTATACCCCTATCAGTCATAAAGGTGCATCTATTTCCTGTACTTATATGCAGTGGAACAATTATTCCTCTCATTCATTGCTTCTAAACATTTCTCTCATCCAAGCATACTTTACAAACCGTGGTCAGCCATTCAAACACTCTATTACTATCATGCCACAGCGTCGCACACGTAATCCCATTAACTACTGGTTTCTTTATATTCTTTAATCTCACAGCTACCCTCCCTCAACCCTTAACAGTCACATCCGGAAGCATTCTTAATCTTACGCTATCCCCCAGATTTTGCATCATTCAGCGCCATATTCAAAATCATTGCTCCATCTACCCAGGACTGCATTCATTTCATACAACATATTTCCATTTGCATCTTTTTTTTCCGTGACCTGTCTCTTCATTTACCTCTCTTTGTTCATTCACTTCTTTATAGAACAGCTTACTGTTTTCATTAAATTGGTCTTTACTTTCTCCACTCTACTTTTATTAATTATACGTGCTGACAAACCTGGGCTGACCGAGAAATCTCTGACTGACAACCGATAAACTCTCTCTCTCTCTCTCTCTCTCTCTCTCTCTCTCTCTCTCTCTCTCTCTCTCTCTCTCTCTCTCTCTCTCTCATTCCTGTTAAGATTCAGTTACATTGGCCAGTACTTTTGTCATTTTGTATTTCACCACTTCTCAGCCCCCATTCCTATTGGGGCTGAACTTGGACTTAAAGGGCACTGGGAGTGTCTCTATTCATCCCAGCAATCTTGAAAACTATGGATTAGACACACTCTGTCATTTTTGACATTTTATTTTTCACCCCTTCTCACCCCGCCTTCTGGAGTTTCACTATTCATCTCAGCGAACTCAAAAACTATGGATTAGACACTTTCTGTCATTTTTGACATTTTTTTATCACCCCTTCTCACCCCACCTTCGGGAGTTTCACTATTCATCTCAGCGAAATCAAAAACTATGGATTAGACACTTTCTGTCATTTTTGACATTTTATTTTTCACCCCTTCTCACCCCGCCTTTGGAGTTTCGCTATTCATCTCAGCGAACTCAAAAACTATGGATTAGACACTGATATCTGTGGTTTTTGGTTATTTTTACATGTCACCACCTTCCCACCCCTTCCCAACCCCCTTCCTATCAGGGCTGAACTTGGACTTAAAGGGCATCAGGAGTGTCATTATTCTTCTCAGCGACCTTGAAAACTATGGATTAGATACTAATATCCGTTGTTTTCGGTTATTTTTACATGTCACCCCGTTTCCACCCACTCCCTATCGGGGCTGAACTTGGACTTAAAGGGCATCAGGAGTGTGCTATTCATTTCAGCGACCTCAAAAACTATCGATTAGACACTAATATGTGTCATTTTTTACATTTTATTATTCACCCCCTCTCACCAACGCCCCCTTCCTATCGGGGCTGAACTTGGACTAAAAGGGCATCGGGAGTTTCACTATTCATCTCAGTGACCTCAAAAACTGTGGATTAGACACTAATATCTGTCGTATTCGGTTATTTTTACATGTCACCACCTACCCACCCCTTCCTAACCCCCCTCCTACAGGGACTGAACTTGGACTTAAAGGGCATCGGGAGCATCACTATTCTTCTCAGTGACCTCGAAAACTATGGATTAGACACTAATATCTGGCATTTCAGTTATTTTTAAATGTCACCCCTTCCCACTGCTTCCCCCCCCCGCCTTCCTATCAAGGCTGAACTTGGACTTAAAGGGCATCGGGAGCGTCAGTGATATCTCAACGACCTCAAAACTATGGATTAGACACACTATCATCAGTTGTTCTGTAAATTTACATTTCACCCTTCCCATGCCCCGCCCCCTTTAGTTGCCAGTGATATCTTACCCCTACAGTCTTCTTTCCCATTTATATATATATATATATATATATATATATATATATATATATATATATATATATATATATATATATATATAATTTTTTTGTTACTTTCTCCTTTATGCTATTTATTCTCTTGTATACCTGAATATGACCTTTTCTGTTGTCATGTATGTGCATTTCAAGTATTTTTTTTCTCTTCATTAAACTTTCATTTCTTCACCCTAGAACTAGTATTTCCTTTCCCTCTGCCAACTCTCCTACAGCCACAAACACTCCCTTCTCTCTCTCTTTATAACACCACGCTCGAATTTTACGTCTGCTTCTTCCCCCTCTGTATCTCTAACCTTGTTTTCTATACTCTTCTCGCTTCCTTCTTATCCATCTCACGTTTTCTAGCTTTCCTCTCTTACTCATTTCTGTCTGAACTTTTTAAGCTAGTCAATTGCAGTCAGAGTTACCCCCATCACTCTTCTTCTCATCACGTTACAGCTGCTAACTTATTTGTTCATCTACTCTGGGACAACACATGATCTAACTGCCTCTTGTCCTCGTCATTTTTCTTTCCCAAAGCAAGAAGTATTCTTTGTAAACTCAGTATTTCCAACGATCAAGCCTCTTCTAACACAGTCCACACGATACCCCATTCTCTTTTTAGCTGGTCCGTGGTATAGTAGTTAGTGTCGTGACATGCCACTCCAAAGATGATGTCTCTGCGGTGGGAGGTTGAAAACAACATTCTTTGGAAGCCCAGATTTCAAGTCAATGGCCCCTCTGTGTATTCATGTGAATAGGTTTCATCTACAGAAATAATAATAATAATAATAATAATACTGCAAGAGCTTTCCGTGATCACATGCCTCAAATTGCAACTTTTACTCCTGTACATTCAATTTTAACCTCACACTTCGTCGAATTAACACATTTGTACTCATCCAAACTTCTCGAAAGGTCTTCAAGTGACGAGTTACCTTCCATAACTCTACAACTTTCAGCTACTCCAAGCACAGTATAATATTTACACAATATACCTCTCTCTCTCTCTCTCTCTCTCTCTCTCTCTCTCTCTCTCTCTCTCTCTCTCTCACAAATCTATTTTCAAACACGCACACACACATACACATACATGTATAGTATATATGTATATATATATATATATATATATATATATATATATATATATATATATATATATATATATATATAGATATATATAGAAATATATATGTATTTATAGAGAGAGACAGACAGACAGACAGATAGACAGATATATGTATATGTATATATATATACATATATATATATATTGTGTGTGTGTGTGTGTGTATGTGTGTGTGTATATAGATTTATGTCTGCTGAGAGGACTGAGCCAGGAAATAGTGATTATGTATTATGAACAAGTGATTTACAGAGAGAAATAAAGCTAATGTGATTATGGGGAGAGCCTGGGTGCCTGGCGATATTCGAGAACGAGAATGTTAGTTATCTTGGCAATGCGCAGCTGCACAATAAAACCAATTTTCTTTTGCTGACCTCCACATTCGCATAGGTCCGATTAAGTCAGCCCAAAATTAGATATCAAACTGTGGAAAAACTGCGTCCTGAGCTTTGGTTCTACAGTGACTTTGACTAAAAGGTTGAAAGATTAATCTCTCTGTTCAGCTTCACATGGCTTTGACAAAATGACAGAACTCTACAGAAACCATAGGCAATCTTATTCTAAATGATTGGAGAGAGAGAGTAGAATAACTAAATTTGGAAGAAGCCGTCGAGGTGCAAAGTCTTCTTAACAAGCAACTGCAAAAAGAGGAAACTTGCTTGCAAGAAGCGGTTGGCAAGAGACTGGTCAGCGGAACATTGGTGTGGGTTCATTGCCATACTTCTGCATTCGTTCTGGTTGCAAAAATTTGTAACGGTGAAATTTGGCTTTGATTCAGTTTCTTTTTATAGTTAAATCAGTGAATAATTATCAATATCTTTGACAAACTATAACGGCAATAATATTGACAAGAATGATAAAACACACGATAATGGACGAAACGATGTGTTTTTGTTTGAAAAAAGATATCTTACGCCTTTTAGCATCAGCATGGTTACAGAATAAATTAATTATAGATTGTAAAATGCTTTCTCTTTTACCACGTTCAACGTATGGTTTTAATTGCTTTAAGAGAATACAGTAAGGACCAGTTTGCAGGCTGAAGTATTTTCTGAGAATTAGCAAGTCACACTTTTTTTTTCTTATGACGAAGGCAGTAGAAAAATGAATGTATGAGAGTTCCACACAGTTCGTAATCTCATTATCTTCATATGAAGCTAAATCGCATCAGTCTAATTCTTAAAGGAACTCATCTCAGGCAGAAATTATTTTTCAGTACTAGATTTTGCCAACAGCTAAGCGTTTGTTACTTAGTAAAAACAAATGAAAAATGACTTAAATAGCATCTAACCCGCGTCTGAAGAAAATATAGACACATTCATTTTATGAGTGAGTTTGTAGGCTATATTGTATGCGTTCTCTCACTTCCGCCGATTCTTGGCTAAAGCAACTTGGTGGCGGAGTGAGGCTTTTGCGTTCCGTTATATGCTTCCCTCCCTTTATATTTTAAATCAGTTGAAACTGGCCTGGTTTCAGATCTAATATAATCTGCCTCATTGTGAAGAGCTGGCTTTGCTGAAGATCTCCCCTCGTTAGGAATATTTTAAGAAACGCCGTCTTCCGATGCTTCATGAGGGAGACATTGCCCTTGATAAATTATTAAACAATCTCAAAATTGCTCACACATTTAGGATGGATGTGGTTTGATTAGATCAGAAGTCTGCCTCGTGAAGTTGTTATTGAAGTATCGCTGAGATATTCTAAGAAAATGATAGGGACAGGCATAAGATAAAAGGAATTCAATACGCAGGCAAAGATGGTATTACCTCACCAAGGCTCTAGCCCGGAGAGAGAGAGAGAGAGAGAGAGAGAGAGGCGGGGCGGGGGGGGGGGCGGGGACGGGGTATTTAGTCCGATGAGACAGACGAAGTAAGCAAATGACATATCGTGCACGAAGACAGAGGGAGTTGGGTCCGAACGCTGAGTCCTGAAAGAGCAAGGGTCGATGATCTGCGAAAAATCACACGATCAAATATACAAATGGGCTTTATAATGTGATCTGAAGTTGATAAGCCTTGCTTTGGAATTGAAGCGCATTATTTTTTTCAACTTTAAATGCAGGAAAAACTTAGAATTTCTGGTTTTTTTTACGATATGAAAGTGTTAAAAATAGATTTTCACGTAATGTGACATGAAAAGGAATTCCACAAAGATTTTGGCGGGCCAAGGCCAAACGAGCAGCTGCAAAGACCGTCCCACCTATATATTATCATTATCAAACGAGGTTCCTCCATTTTATATATTTTGATAAACCCGTTGACGCGTGGGAAAATAGGGAGTGCTTGTTATTTTGCAATCATAATCAATTTTCATTTTTCTCTCACGTAGACAAGATCGTATCTGGATACAAGGTCAAGGTTAATATCCATTTTAATATGCATTTGGGGTTACAATTTGTAAGGAAGCAACAGGCAACAAATTTTTCAAATAAGTTATGTAATTTTTTTCATGAATACATCAAAATTATGGCTGTTAATAATTTCGAAATGACTCATAGATCTCGGAAAGAAGCAAAAATTGATTTTCATTAATATACATCATTTGACAAGTCATTCTTTCATCTCAAGTAAAATACTCAGTTTAGGGTATTCTATATTTCCAGCAACACGTTTCTTTTTTATATAAATATTACCTGCTTTTTTCATGGCGTGTTGCGGAAATTGTGTTCATGCTGAACTTGATATTCACGTAAGGGGTCTGAAGGAAGACGCTCAACTTAATACAGATTCTTTAGAAATTAAAAGTAGAGGATTCTTGTGGGAGACTTACTGTACATCTTCGCACAATATCTTTTAAATAAAAATTCCGAAAATTCTAACATAATTCGGTGATTTCACCACCTTAACGTTTTTAACAATTTATCACTTGAATAGTGAGAATATTCTAACTTTTGCGAGCTAAAACTGAAGTATTTAATGCGCAATTACGCCATAATTAACTCCAGTTGACCAGTATTTTTCTGCTCTATCTACTTGAATACTTTTTCGAGTATTTACGGCGATTTCTTAAGTTTTTGGATGAATTATAGTTTTCGGTAACAAGAATATTTAACTTTTAGTGAATGTTGTTTTTACACAGATGTCAATTCTTTTCGGTAAATTTTTCATGCGGGGAACCAAGATGTTGCCTTTGCTCGCTGTGAATGTTTGATTTCGGTTCAGAGAAATGCAACTGTTTCATCGAAGGTCTTACTCTGAAATCGTCTAAGAACAGCTTAAGTCAGTGATGTGTCCTGGAACCATATTTAGTGCTGTTCTTTTATCAGTACAGACTCACGACACACAGCTTCCAGACCCCTTCCCCATCCTTACGACGTCAGTTAAAATAGCGAGTACTTGGAAGGACTGATGTCCGTAGTTCTCTCGGCCTTCTGCTACAAAAACCAAACTTGCTTGCCGGCAATTGGTGGTTTTGAACGACTCGACCACAGGCCATCCTCTTTGCTATCTCTGTCCCACTCGAATACGCACAGCAGTCCACTTCCTGATGGGGGAATAGGAAGGGAGTCCTCACTGACTGCGTGGATGTCTTCATAGATTTCCCTGGGAGTTCATATCCTTCTTTTACAGATATTCAGTGACGATGTAGTTTCTTTTGTGTCCCTTGTAAGATATGGCTTATCATTAGTGACTTCCATAGGATCTAATCTGTAAAGAAACAACTGAGGTCTTGTGCATACCTATAACAGGAGGAGAAGAATAGAGTCACGATGAAAAAAAAAAAAAACTTAGTTGCTACTCCTCTTCCTGGCGAGGCTGAAAACTACTGGATCTCCCTCGTACCTCATTTGTCTCGTCATCAGCAGTCACCACAGAACTTGCCGCACCGCAGAGCACAAGGAAGAATATTTCTTACTTGAGCACTGTTCAAAATGAATCGAATCCCTTGTGTTCAAGGATTCCATTACCCTACCTTTATTTGCCTTGACACCAAACAGCGAATATGTGTAAAGGCTCGCGAAGGTGACCTTTGAAAAGTTGGGTCAGCTATTCGCAGGGTCCATTTTCACTATACGCAGCAGATAGGAAACTGCTGAAGCAATTCGCATACCACAGGAAGTCGCAAAAGGCTCCTTGGTGACAAGACACGGGCTGGCAAATACGTTTTCAGCAAAGAACGTTCTAGAGGCTGAACCAGTTACAAATCCGGTTTTTGAAGGATGCTTCTTGTAATGTATGGTGTGTATGTGTACTTCATGACGCCTCGAAGTACAGAGCGTCTTGCCAGACTTTGACCTCGAATGATGTCATACAAAGGAAGTACGCGTTCGTTCATGCGTTACACAATGGTATAATGGGAGGAACCGTTGTTCCGAATTGGACTTGTGAGATCCAGTTCATGTGTCTGAAGATGTAGTGATTTTTCACATGGAGACTGTCCCCAGAGGACTTGTGGAGTGAGTAAGAATTCATATACGTTTTTTTGGACTTTGTTTTTCAGAACTGTGAATTTTACGGTATCTCCTGTGACGATGAAGATGTATTTCTGCAATTTTTACATTTTATGATTTTTAATCATGACGTTTCTTCTTTCTGGTATTTCTGTTCCACTCCATTCCTATTCCTTTTTCCTCTCTCCCTCCTACACGAGGATGAGGTGGTATGACATTGAGATGACCTGTTTTAATTGATTGACGTGTTCATGTTTTGACAGATGGAGTTATTTTTCTGTAATTGGGGTTTATGATTTTGGGCATTATTTCAGCAGAAGGTTTTCACCCGATGATTTATGTAAAACATTGGATTTCATTCTTTGTGTTTAAGTTATTTTTCGTTGATTTTGTCAATAAGGAGTTTCAGTTTTTGTACTTAGTATCTCATTCCAGTAGCCCTTAGACTTTGTAGGGAAAGATATAACATGGTGCCGGCTCAGTTTGCTATCACACAATGTCTCGAGATAAGCGAGATCAAACCTCTGTTCATAAAACAGAGACTTAAATCAAGTATAGGCTCAGAAATGGCCTTTACATATGCAGTGAATGTGGCTCTTGACTGTAATGCATGGCTTTTTGCTCGTTACTCTCCATTACTCTAAGTGACCAGCATCATCTGAAAAAGTTTTATATTACTTCATTTTAATACCTGCTTCGTATATGAAAAACCATTTAGTACCTTTTCATAAGAGAATAGAAATTAAATATCATGAATGAGCTTGCGTGCATTTAAGCAGGCATAGGAAGTATCTTTGAATGGGATAAAAGGAGTTTGTCACTCACTTTATTGCACATATCAGGACTAGTTCCTTTCTCATAATTTTATTAGTGACGCATACTTTCCCGATAGTATTTGAGAACACAGAAACTAATTTCAGTAAAATGTTTGATATCTATAATAACAAGGGGTATATGCCCGCATATTTTTAAAATTTCACTTCTTTCAGCAAATGAAAGCTGGGTATTTGAGAGGGTCATACCATTAGCCTTACTGAGTCTCGAAGATGCAGGGTGTGCTAAGCTGTACTCTTATCTCTATTCCGCGCATTTCCTGACACCTGGAGTTTTTATGACCATGAATAAAATTCTTCTGCTATGAAAGGGAGCTAAATACTTTTTGCTTTCAATTTGAATTCACTGCCAATTCCCAGCATAATGTCGTAATTCTACTATTTCATGAAAGCCAGGACTTCGGACATTTACTCTCGAAAGCAGTGATTTTTGTAACACCTTTCGCTGCCAGAAAATCATACCTGTTTCTGGCATTTCTCGAAGACACAAGCAGAGAAGCAGCCTAAGAGAAAAATGAGTAAGCAGTACGGACGGAATAATAGCGTGACTTCACTGAAAAGAAGGACTATTTATTCAGCGAAAAAACAGAGTCATTCCTCAGAATTGAAAAAGCATTCATGAAATGTTCCGAGCGTGACAATTATGCTGCAAATGGCAAGCATTCATTAAATCTTGCATAACTACAAGTACTGGCTTCATATTTAGACTTCAAAAATCACCATATCATGCCACAGGTCAAGATCATTTTAGGTCAACCTGACGTGTCCTTATAGTCACAGAAGGGTTCAGTGCGACGTTGAAACCTTCAGAGGAGAGAATACGAAACCCAACACTAATACAGAACAGGCAATCAGATGAACCGGGCAGTAGCTGAACAGAAATCTGCCTTGATCAAACGACTGTAGTGAAATAAACTGTCAATAAATAAACTGTGATATTCATAATATGGTAATTGCTAAGGGGGTAAACAAAAAATGCAGTTAAATACCAGCAAGACTGGTTGATTATACGTTGTCATATCATAAAACTGCAGAATAAATAAAAATTATATATATATATATATATGTATATATATATATACTCATATATACCATATATATATATATATATACTGTATATATACATGTATAGTAGTTTAAACCCTAAAAATAAAAGAAAATAAAGGACAGCTTCGTGATATAGATCCACCAACGGGTCCTGCGATAACATATTGAAAGACGTGCATAAATATCATCCGGTGTTCCTGTTGGCATGAAGGCGGGGCTAATAGGGCACCGTTGATGTTATGTAATGTAAAGTTGATGTGCATGACCTCCAGGTGGAACTCTTCAGATTCTGTCCTCTTCTGTGATTTCCTTGAATCAGCCGACGGGTAATCATTCTCTGGACTCTGTATCAACTACCGTTCTCCTCGAAGGATCTTTGTGGGGTTTATTCATCGTGTGTGCTGATTCCTTGTACCGCCTTTCAAACTCAAAGTTAATTTCGTTAACAGAGCAATGGTGGTAAAACCGACGCAGGAAGGTGATATGCTACACTACTCGGCTCTTGTTAGAGCCACTTCTTTTTCCGAAAGTATTGCTTCTGTATTATCCATCCGCTCATCTATTTTGCACGATACATGGCAAACCTTAACCTTAAATGAAAAAAAACTACTGAGGCTGGAGGGCTGCAATTTGGTATGTTTGATGATTGGAGGTGGACGGTCTCATATACCAATTTACGCACTTTTTGCGAATCTGAGGCGGACATCATTTCAACAGTTTTCCTTTACAGAAAACTAAAAGTGATCTTATGAGAACATGTGTACGAGCAGGTCAGAAACTGAACTAAATCGGTGGATTTTCTAAAAGATCAGCTATAAAGGCTTGGTGGAGCTCTGCTTTAGCGATAATAATAATTTGATTGTGAACTCTTCCACTAAAGGCAATGGAAGACACAATTAAAGGCAGGATGGAATTTTGAATCGAACTTTGACTTGTATCAAGGACAAATATTAGGATTCCATCGTCATCAGCCTAGTGACTCTCAGTCAAGTTGTGAGCAGACTATCCTTTTGTTCAGTTTTAAAGTGATTCATGAATTAGTGACTGATTTACTGATAGATCCATCGGTGCACCTATAGCTCGTTGATAAAAATAACCTATTTTATTTAGTATCACATACCAAACTGCAGGCCTCAGTAGTTTTTATTTTATTTAGGGCTAAAGTTAGTCATTTTCGTACATCTGGCAACGATATAGGACAGGCCACCACATCACAGACTCCCACGAAAATTCTTCTGGAAAAACTCACAAGAGTTTTCTTTTCATATTTTCAACAGCATAATAGCGACGTTAATCTCGGAGATAAGATGTTAG
Source organism: Macrobrachium rosenbergii (assembly GCF_040412425.1). Lineage (NCBI taxonomy): Eukaryota > Metazoa > Arthropoda > Malacostraca > Decapoda > Palaemonidae > Macrobrachium > Macrobrachium rosenbergii. Next base: position 1,516,136 of record NW_027100722.1, on the reverse strand, counting down.
GTAGCAGTACGCGGCAAGACGACGCCCCAAATCACGAAACCCCAACGAACCTGAGAGGATGCTGAGTTATTCAGCAACTTCGTAGTGCCCGAGAATGAGATCTCTCCTGACTTTGTAACGGTGGAGTGAAAACTAAAAGAGTTACTTTTGTCCAAGTGCACAGGCGTACGAGAGCGTCAAATTTTGAGGGGACAAGTTGTAAATTCTAGTGGCGGCCATTTGGACTTGAGTGATAGCGATTAATGTGAGGGTCTCTTTAGTGATAATGGTCGCATTTTGACATAAACAATATCGACAACTAATGCAGCAGAGAATTAAAATCATAATTATTATTCTGAAAAATTCGCACGAGGATTTTATGGAAGACCAACTCGCTTCAAGGAGGCCGGCAGCGTGTGTAATCTTCTTGTATTTGTAAGAATAAAAATAAAATAATAAAAATTAGGAGGAAATGTAAAATGTGTGACATAAAATAAACGACAAATAGAGAACTAAGTGTGTGCTGAACGTTGTGCAAATGAGAGAAATGGAATGAAAAGAAAAGAAACCGTTTAACTCAAAATTCCTTCCTGGCTCTCGCTGAGGACGCTGTACATCGTTTGTCTTGTATCTGTCTTGATATTTGAAAATTGCCATCTCGTTCAGGAGGAAAAAAACGACCGTGGAATTAAAGTGAAAGTTCAGATCCTTGCGTTTAATTCAAGCGAGGTCGACGGGACGACCCCGTCCCGCTTTCGTCAAGGTCTAACTTGCTAAACCTGAGGAAAAATGTTTCTGTTTTTCGAGCACCGGGCGCGGGGCCCGCAACGACACCCTATGAAAGGCCTTCTTTGCCATGAAAGCAGCCTTGTGCGCGAGACTAACTTTCCGTCTCGTCGGTCGGTATGGAGGTTGGGCCTTTGGGGAGTTGGGTCTCTCAATTGTGACAATCAGGAATGAGGGGGGCGTCGCCAGTCGACTATGGGAGAGGCGAAGAAGTCGGGCGGGAGAAGTGCTGAGGCCGAATCCTTAAATCGCGATTTACGGCCCAATCTAAGGAGTTCCAGCTGCTATAACATTTATAGCCAGATATCATTACCATCTTAATGTTAAAGGCCGGCTTAAAGAGGTCCACCTCAATGGTCTTTGGTTGCATTGAAGTGGACCACCTAAGATTGGGGTCAGTCCGGTAGAAGGTCTAGCTTTCCCTCGAGACGTTCTAACACTTGAACAAATTCCTCATCTCTTGGCACTGTTATAATGGACATTGTTTGTTTGTTTAATGAAGGATCGTTCCACATTCTAAACCTCTCAAGAAGCAGGTTTCAACGTCCATCATTCAACACATTCGGCGGTTTTTGTATGTTTCTCGCTCTCCTTCACCCAATATGACGCCTCATTAGACGACGATCAAGTTGAAGGCGCAGCGGTATACTCTCAGGCAAATATAGTACTTATCAAATGTGAGCGAAGTTTTATGAGCCTATAAACACATTTTCGATGACCGCTACGATTCAGAAATGGGCCACAACAATATTTCTAACATTAAGCTGGGTTTTCAAGTGTGCACGCAAACTTCTTATACGAGGAGCGGTGTTTTCAACGTAGTACGGCAATTATGGAGAACGTCTACGAAGTCCTGTCTTCTTCTTCTCCTCTGCTTAATCCATAGTCCGGGTCGCCGTCATTTCTTGGACGTCCTATGATTTTGTAAAATAACTGAGTAGACACGATTGGATGACTTGAAATGATTCATCGTCTGTGTATATTCTCCGTAAGCTTCTTTCATCTTTAGAACTGTTGATACGCACACATGGAGTAACAAGTTAAATGATACTTTTTATTACGGCTGATATAAGAAGATCGTTTAGGTGACAGCCTTTTTCAGTAAACGGCAATGACTAACGATGCTTCCTCACTCCAGTCAGGAAATTAGTTTCTATACTCTTCCAAACTATTTACATTGAAATTGCAATACAAGCATATATATATATATATATATATATATATATATATATATATATATATATATATATATATATATATATATATATACTGTAATGACAATGTATATTATTGTGTGTGTGTGTGTGTGTGTGTGTGTGTATGTATATATACAGTATATATATGTGTGTATATATACATACACATATATATATAATATTGTATATTGCATATATATATATACATATATATATATATATATATATATATATATATATATATACATATTCTTCTTCTTTTAACGCGATGCTTTTCCATTTTTGTATGGAGTAAGCCGCGGTGCCTTCTTTGAAGGACTTTTGATTTGCTTTGGGATGAACCCGTAGTCTCGATCAGCTGCCCTGCCTGACATCGCTTAGACCCCGGTAGCGTGTGGTACATGTATCATGACCCAACGCCCTTTCTCCCGGCAGCATGGTTGTTGGCGGAGTAGGTCGGGGATTCGAGCGTGTGAAAGTGTTTGTTATGTTTTAGAAGATGTTGGAGTGGCTTTGTTTGTGTGTGTATTTAGTCTGTAACACCCATTTGCTTTTAAGCAAACCTATCCGATGATTATATACATAATCCGGGGTATCCTACAAAGATGCAGTAATCCGCCTCTCTGATCAGTCGGCTGCAGTTTGAACCCTGCACCACAGACCTCTACAGAGATCCAGAAGCTGCTGCTGTAACCGACTGTGCCATCGAACTCCATATATATATATATATATATATATATATATATATATATATATATATATATATATATATATAATAATATATATATATATATATATATATATATATATATATATATATATATGCCTGTATTGCGATTTTCACTACAAATAGTTAGGAAGAGGACAGGTCTAATTTCCCGACTGATTGAAGAAGTATCGTTAGTCACTGCTTTACTGAAAAAGGCTGTCATCTAACGATCATCTTCATATCAGCCATACTAAAAGTATCATTTAACTTGTTACCTGGCTGTGTGTGTGTGTGTGTAGACAACAGGTCTAAAGATGGAAGAAATTTACGGAGAATATACAACGATGAATCATTTCAAGTCATCCAATAGTGTCCACTAAGTTATATTAAATTATAATATATGTATATATATATATATATGTGTGTGTGTATAATAACATATACATACACACACACATATATATATACATTCAAACATATATATATATATATATATATATATATATATATATATATATATATATACTATATATATATATATGTGTGTGTGTGTGTGTGTGTGTGTGTGTGTGTGTGATCACTAAGGAATTAGTATATACTCAGGAACTTATACTGCATATGTGAATTGACATTTATATTTAAGCACGTATGTCCCGTTATGTCTGAACAGAATCTTTATGAAATGGAATATTAGCTTCAACGGCAAATGAAAAATTAAAGAGTGATGTTGAAAATATTGTTCCTAAGAATCTCTAAAAAAAATCTCTCTCTCTCTCTCTCTCTCTCTCTCTCTCTCTCTCTCTCTCTCTCTCTCTCTCTCTCTCTCTCTCTCTCTCTCTCTAAACAACTTTATCATTTATTAGACATGAAATGTATTATATGCCAAAAGAAATGAGCAAAACACAACGGCAATAATGGGAATTCAGGTACAGAGACAAGCTATTGTATTTTGTCTCACTACACTAATTAAAGCTGTTAAATAACTCCCTTCGTGTCAAACCATTGACACAGGATCAACAACAACTGAAGTTCAGCTGATGTGGTCTGACGATGAGCACTTGCAAACCTACATAACGTATTGCAATTTGGCTGATACGTGTTTCATTCCATTTTGACATATTTATCGCTCCCATTGAAGTCATGGAAAATGAATTTCGACATTAAACCGACCAGTGACCTTGAAAGAGTCATTAAATTCAGAAAAAAATAAAAAGTGAGCATTGAAGTGTACCTGTGACTTAGGAGAAAAGTCAAAGGAAGAGATATTTTTAGCAAATAATTATCAGCAGCCAAGGTAATTAGTTGTTAAAAAATAAAATTTTATATTTTAAATTGACCTGGAACCTTGAAAAATAAGTCAGGGTGAAAAAAATCAGGAGCAAGCAGCAACCTCCAAGGTACCCTCCTACCCAGTTCCATCAAAAGAGAATTTTGTCGACCTTCGAATTGCTCTGCGACCTTGAAAAATCATTCAAGGGGGAAAGCCCATCAGTCCCCAGAGTACCTCCGGATCAAGTTTCACCAAAATCAATGAAAATCACGTGAAGAAATTACTATTAGAATGTCCTGCCACTCTGAAAACAGGTCAGGATCAAAATGCCTCAAATATTGCCTTTGGCTCTAGCGTCAATTTACTGAAACCCAGAGGCCTCAGACTATCTTAGATATAAAGGAGAACATAATCAAATTTTGACATTTAAACTGATAAGTGACCTTGGAAAATAAGTCAAGGTAAGCAAGTGATTCAACAAATGAACGTAATTACTTAGTTTCATCAAAATCAGAGGGAAAGACAGTCAAGGGAGACTTGGCGAGGAGCTGCTGCTAGTAACACAATGCTGAGACAACACCCTCGGTTAAGTGTCTGATCAGAGACCAGACCACAAACATGTAAGGAAAAAGTCTGAAATCACTTTCGTTTTTGTTTTGCTGAAATCGCCCCCCAGTTGGTCTACTTATTTTGAATAAAGTGCAATTTCATTCTAATTTTTCCGCCAAGATTTTGCAGAAAATATAAGAATTAAACCTAAATTTTGCTACCCTGGATATGAAATACCAAAATAAAGTACTTTTTAGGCTCAGCCTGCCTATATGACTAATTTTGTTATGAAGACGGAGATTCAGAATAGGCTGAACCTATTCCTTTCTTTAGAAACTATCTTGCCTAATGTAAATATATGCAGGCTAATCCAGTTTTACAAGATTGACAGATATACAGAAAGCAGGTAATCTCTTCCTCCTCCTTCATTTCCGTGGCTTGTTTTCTTCGGACCTGAGGCTGCAAAGGATATTACGTTACCCGTCCCATTAGCCCATTGGCGCTGTTCTAAAAACAAAAAAAAAAAGGCATGTCTAGATTACAATAAATAAAAATGAATGATTTCGCTGTCATGTGCATGCGCAAGGGTCCTTTGTAATGTCAATATTTCAGTGGATCCTCAAAAAAATAAATAATTCAATCAATAAATAAAGTTTTTACAGAGGCTGGTTAGAAAATTCTGCTGTTTTTGATCCGGTAAATTTTGAATAAAAAATCTCAACTTTCATCTTCTTCCTCTTCCAACTTATTATGATGCTTTTTACCAATCATTTACGTTGCTTGTCGTTTTTTCTCGCCAGGTCACAGTTTGCTATCTGAATTTTGTTGACAAGGAATACCAGTCATTGCAAAGGAATTTTTGTGCCTCCAGTGGACGGGTAAATGGAGTGAGTGACAGATTCAAAAGTCATTTGGATACCGTAAGGTTTCCAAACATGATAAATAGGAGCGCTGGCAGAGAGGATTTCTCCAAAATGGCCTTTTATATTCATGAGCCAGAGATGCAGGCATCCCCTCTTTAAAAACATCCGCAAGTATCTTCAAATAAACAATTCTAACGCCATTTAAATCGGGCGAAAGTCTTTTCTGCAGGATAAAATATAAACAGAGTAATTTCCCTCAGCAGATTTCGGGTAAAACGGAGGTCTTCCCTATAACGCGTGCACATTAGACAGAAATAGAAATACCTGAAATTCTGCAGGCATTAACCATTTTTACCATCATTATCTTCAGCAATATCGTTTTGTATTCTTGGCGGTCATTAGGACTCCATGACACTCTCTAGACATGAACAATATTCAACATCCTTGTTTCATTTTCGAGGTTCGCCTGCCTTCATTAAATCGACTCATTAGCGGGTCCCTTTATATGTCGGCTTTATGCATAGTTCACTGAATAATTACCTCTCCTGTTTCATAAAATTATAATACATATTTCTTTGGATTATGGAAAAACAGAAAAACACAACAAAGATTTTTATTAAACGCTAAGAATCTTGGAACTCAAGAAGACATTTCATGAAGATATGAGCATATTAGTAAATATCATAAAACCTTGAAATGGGCAGCCAGTCGTAAAGCCATAATATCAGCTTCCGTGTTATAAGGATCAGAATGGAAGAAAGGATTTTGGGAGACAGAGGCCTTCCAGGCCTCAGTTGTTGCTATGCAGTCTCATCCGTGTCATTTGGAGAATGTTCAGGAAATCTTCCTGAAACAGTTGTACCATTTATTGTTTGCAATGTTTCAGAAAGCTATTGAGAGAGAGAGAGAGAGAGAGAGAGAGAGAGAGAGAGAGAGAGAGAGAGAATGCTTTTAGTTGTCAAATGATAACCACCATACAATGTACAAAACCAGTCATGTGGCTCCTTAAAATTTTCTCTGACTTCGTTCACTTTACTAACAAAATAAAGTGAACGAAGGGATAGATGAGCGGAAGAGCTGTAGAATTACGTGAACGCAAGATACACTGCAAGTTAAACTTAAAGTAATCAAAATTTGAATTGACAAAATGAACTAAAACGTCCTAGACTCCATTAAATAACATCTAAATTTGAGATTGTATAAATTAATTCTGAGTTTATAATAATTCCATACATGGCAATTTTATGTACAATATGCTAACCCTAGCACGTTGACTGCTATGTGCTCATATATGGTTCACAGGGACTCTCTGAGATGAAGCGATGTGTACCTATGTGGTACACATGCTAAGAATATATATTTTTCAAGTATCAAAATTTAATCAAAATGGGCACATGCCAAAATATTATTGTAATATATTGGAAATTAATTAAATTAAACTAGAACATTAACTAAACACTTTATTTACTACTGAAAATAATCTTCATATGCTGTAAAGGGAGCATATTTTTTTTTAATTCTTTCTTTCTTTCAGTAAAAAAATAGAAAAACATTATCATTAGATCAACAAAAATACTATCCTTGCAACCTAGATTATATTTATATAAATTCAGTAGAAAAAATAAATCAGTTTAGTAAACATTTTACTTCTGAAAAAATTAATAGTGGAGTTATTTTTCTTTATGGACATTAATTGCTTTCAACATAAAATATAGGTTTCCGTTGTATTGTGATGTGATTTGCATGATTTTGAGGTTTATTTCCATCGCAAATGAATACTTATCCTTCCCCGGCAAATGATATACTGTATACAAAATTAATAAAATTACGACTTGTCAGAATACTGCACCCCCCTCTCCATAGCTAATACGGCAAAACTGTGTTTACTGATTACAGTTTTGCCGTATTAGCTATGGAGAGGGGGGTGCAGTATTCTGACAAGTCGTAATTTTATTAATTTATATATCATTGCCGGGGAAGGATATACGATAAAATAAATATCAAAATCATTCAAATCACATCACAATACAACAGAAAAACCTATATTTACATGTTGAAAGCAATTAGTATCCATAAGTAAAATAATACCTAATAGTGTCCTTTTTCTTGGTGAAAAAATATCCCATTTATATTTTGTATGATGGAAGGAAATCATGTCGTATTTAGAGTACAAAGTATAAAATTAATATTCTTTCTGTTTTGCTTCTACATAGAAAAACAAATTAACTTTCATCATATTGGGACATGGGTAATTTGTATATCAGTCTATATATGTATGTGTGTATGTAATGCATGTATATGTATGTATATATGTATGTATGTATGTATGTATGTATGTATATATATATATATATATATATATATATATATATATATATATATATATATATATGGATAAAAACATTACAGAAAAATGGGCTACTGTATACAGATGGCAGATACAGTATATGAATAGAACTTGCAGAACACCTAAACAATTTACTTGTATATAAATACTTTTATTTATGCAAAATACAAATTTATATTGCCAAAAATACAGCCACTGTATATATGTTTCCTAATACGCGTCTGTCTGTAACATGTATGTGCATCTTATATGTATTATATTCATGTGTATGTTTATATATATTCTATATACACATGTGTGTGTACTACAATTTATGTACACATGTATACAAAGGTTATATATATATATATATATACATATATATATATATATATATATATACTCTCTATATATATCTTCTTCTTCTTCTTTTAACGTGCTTTTTTATTCCCATTTTTGTATGGGGTAAGCACGATGCCATCTTTTGAAGGACTTTTTGATTTGGCTTTGAGGATATATATATATATATATATATATATATATATATATATATATATATATATATATATATATATATATATATATGCTACTATATATGTGTGTGTGTGTGTGTGTGTGTGTGTGTGTGTGTGCATGTACATACATGTGCGTGTGTGTGCATGTGTGTCTGCAAAACGCAAATGACTAATAAATCTGTTATAAAATAACAATATATTGAAATTCTACACACTTTTCAGTTGACCACATGTATGGTACATGTCGCTTATAGTAACATTATGCAGTCATTCAGGGCGTGTGTGCCTTTTAGAGTCACACTGGTACTGAATACGTCTGGTACGTTGCATACGGTAATTCCCTAGATCAGTCTGAGCGATATGCACCATAACTGAACATCCACAGTGTGACCATATTTGGCACACAACATACAAGACTGTCTCTAATAGTTTTTACCCCGGGCGACATGAGCCATATATGACCACATCTATTGTCCATATTAGGTACACAACGCCTGTAATTAAGACTTTTGTTATGTCTCAGGCGAAGTGTACCACATAAAGTCACGCTTTTTACGCACGGCTGAGCCTCAGCTTACCTTAGGGATACACCATAACAACTCTCACGTCAATAGCTAGCTGGTTACTGATTTATGAGGGTTTGAGAACGCCCATTGGACCGTTTCACAGCATTGCCAATCACCCAGTCAACGTGCTGGGCTATGCGTGGAATGCTAGGTGACTAAAAGAACCAGCAACTTTGTTATAATCGGTGACTAAACATATTGACTTGACAGCCTATTTACGTGGGACAGAAATATATAAAGAGTGTTCCTGCTAATTTATCAGAGCTGAAGCAGTACAGACAGTAATTATTTGTAAAAGCTATTAGCCTTTAGGCATACAGCGCTCTTTTAGAGTAGCTTGCTGTGTCGTAAATGTTCTCGTAGACTATGAGAATGCATAGCTCTATAAATATTGACCTTTAAAATGTGTATTTGCTTTCAATGCTTGCGGCTGAAGAAAACTATCCTTTGCAGAAGAAAAATTTCTGTTTGGAGATGTAAGGACGACATAGTAGTATCTAGTTTAGTTATACGTATTACACCCGTCTTCGTTTTCTTTAATACAGTCAATAATTGGTTTTCTGTGGATTTATTTCTGTGGTTGTGTTTGCATGCTTTTGTTATATTGATCTGTTTGACATTGCTATTGTTATTAAACTTGTTGCTGTTGGTGTGTTGTTATTATTACTTTGTCCTTATCTCGAATATATATGCTTGAATTTTATAAACATTATATATTTGGCTGCTATTAATAACACTAGGTAGCCTATATGGTATATTTTGCGGGATCATTTTCCATTTTGTTACTATGCTTTATATCTTTAATAGGTTTTGATTTCTTTGATTCTTGTCATTCCACTTTTATTTTTTTCCTTTGTATGAATGAATATACAATGATAAAAAACTGGTTTGCTGTAAATACAAAGAGCCTGGATAACAAACCCCATAAACTCTAGCTGGCCACCTAATAATCATAGCTGGTTCGGCAGCCGCTGGCCCGCTGAACCCATCACCAGAACACAGCCGACTGTGCCGACACAAGGCTCTCCAGATTCATATCATTAAACAACACAGCTCACTGACTGCAAACTAAATGAGAAAATCTTAGAAGTTCATACTTATAATAACCTATGCTATTGCTATCCTTATTTCTTGGCCTGGTCCTAACTCCAAGCTAAAAATTTTGGCTTTGTAATCCTTCAGTTAAAGTAATTCAACAGAATTTGACAATAAATTCTCTAACGAAATGGTTGTCGTTTGTAACTCCGGTTCATGATGACACCAGGTATTGTGGAAGTACCATTAGCAACTGTTGATATGTATTGCCAGTAAATAGAAACATCACTTTGAAACAATGTATGTGATTCTTTTGTGCCTGTTGTTTAAGCTGGGAAGCGGGCTTTTGTTGTTTATGGCCTTCAACCTCCCGCCATTCATCGAGGCACGCTTTGCTAAAATCTATTCTTTTCGGTTGAGAATAAAACTTGGAATGTCATGTCATGTTTCTGTCAGACTACCTTGTAGTTAGTCTGGTTGATGAAACTGCCTACGGCGCAAAGGAATTCTACATGTGATTCTATTTGTAATTATAGGATCAGGAGGTCGTGCTACATCTGGAGGAGGCCACGTTAAAGAGTTTAGCCTTGTCGAGCATAAGTTTGAGATCATTTCTTTTTATAGTTCTCCCACCACCGTTTTTTCTGTTGCAGTGCCGAAAAGAATAAAATTTACGTGGAATGTTCTCTTTCCGTTCAGAGATTCATTCATAAAGTATATGTTAATTCACACCTAAGTATAGTTGCAATGTCTATTATTAAAGTGTTAGTGAAGTTATACTAGTCTACAATTTGTTTAAAGGCATTTAATAACGATTTTTATCAGAGGTTTATGTAATCTTGTCTTTTATTAGATATGTCGGGTGCTCGGTTGGTCATAATTACATAACTGCTAATTAGTATAGCAGAGGGTAGGATGTTCAACTTAGCAATGAAAGCATTTTTATTTATAATCATGACCGATGTAGCCTACGGTAGGCTACAGTTTAGTCAGTCAGCAGAGAGAGAAGATAAGTAAACTTACCTCGCATCCCTTTCTTCATCTCATATAGAAAGAAGGAACCAGGAGTTTCTCGTTGAAAGGAATTAATTTTAGCAGAACCTGAAAGAGAAGCGCGAAGAACAGAAGAAGAGTGCAAACAACCTCCAATAGCCCATATCAGTCCAGTGAAAACACGTCGTGGAGTGCAGAAAATAAATTTTATATTGTATCTTTTAGTGAGTGTTTTTATCACACCACTTTATGAAAGCAGTAGGCCACTTCCTACTACGCGATATATATATATGCCACCTACATATCAGAGAGAACCATGGTTCTCTCTGTACATATATCACACATTTTGTGACAATTTCGACACTTCGCTCGGATGGGTCTTTTTGAAAAAAAAAAAAAACTGGTGGATTTTATTTTCTTGGTGACAGCCACAGAGATAAGCGACAAAGAGTAAAAATGGAGACAGAGCTTCAGAAGCTGTCAACTGGTCAGAGATGCATCTAGGAGATGAGTCAAACAATTTATGAATGGTCAGCAAAGTATAGCCTGTGCAGAGCAATTTTAACAAAGAAAGGGACGCAGCCAAAAAGAAATAAGAAACAGAGACAAGATTTGAACGACGGAGGAACATGAACACCAAATAATAAAACTCAAGGCTGAGGTAAGCGTAAATAGAAACCCTGAAGGAAAGTAGCAACACTAGCACCTCTATAATCACAAAAAAAAAAAAAAAATCAAAGATGCCTAGGCTTAATGAAAACTATATATTTGCATAGAGCCGGGGTGACTTAGGGTTTCATATGAACTGTTAGTACAAGCCCATTGCAAGGATAAGGTTTGTAGAGATTTCTTTTATTTAAAAAAGCCTCATTTCAAATTATGCGTCGCTGCAGTATAATAGCATACAAAAAAAAATTGTTAAAGAGATATGAGATGAGGAGGAAGGGCTCAGGAAAAAATCTCAGGAGACCAGGCCAGAACAGGGTGAACCTTTATATCAGTTTGCAGCTAGGTTGCAGAGATATTTCAATAGATGGACTGAAATGGCTTATTGCAGCAAAGAGTTTAATCATTTAGCTATTTACTCATCAAGGAACAGTTTTAAGGGATAGTATTTGTCACGTGTGTTATACGTACTCCATCGTAACCTTAAGTAAAATCATTATTATGAATAGTCTTTTGAATTTCAGGGTCCCATTTTTGAATGACGTGATAGTCCAACTTACAGTAGTTAACAAACTTAATCCTCTTCAGCTTTTGTTAAACGATGCATCAACCACATCATCTCCCTCGTTTTAAACATTACAATCATTATTCTTGGTTTTAGTTCTGCCTTTTTTTTTGTTATCACCTACCATCATGTTACGTATCCTGATCGCTGCATCATCTCTATTCCCTGTATCTTAATAATTGACAATAGCATCATGGTTGGAGGTAGACCCCATGGCAATAGCTAGATTATCTTTAAATCAACTTGCAATATCATTTTTTATTACTTGATCCTAAGTAGAACCTATTACTAATGAGTTCTTTTGATTGACTTTATATGCATGAGGTATCTTCCTAAACTGAGTTCCTAACAATACCTTTTTCATGCAATTATCAATCTTTAAGTCAGGAGCCTCGTGTCAAAACCACGGAACTGTCCCGGTCTCATCCCGCATATACTTAAGTTCAGCAAATTGGGCAATTCGCTCAGAAATTATGTTGTCTCGCTCAGTAATCCCCTTATCTGGCAGCTGAATGGAACGCAATACTTAAGCTGAGGGATGAAACTTATCTGGCAGCTAGGTTTCATCCCTCAGCTTAAATGCATTCCCATTCAACGACCCCTATATTTATAAACTACTTAATGCCCTCTAGTAAAACATTTAAGGAAGATCCATTTCATCATCTGTATGTTATCATCATTGGTGCCATCAAAAACTCATATCTAATGTGACACCATTCATCACGTCAGATTCACTTCCTATCCAGTCCTCATCTTTTCCTTTATTAATTGGAAACCATGACAAATCAACGTTTCCATTTTGCTGGCCATAATGCAGTATCATTGAAAGTCGTATTTTATACTGTTGAATTTTCAATGTGCAGCAAAGCCAGTGTCAAAAAAAACAGAAAAAATTTGGTTCTTTCTCTATCTTTCCTAACCTGGTTACTATTGTTACGCTGAATATAAGCTGAAATGATTATTGACTGACTGAAACCGCACAAAATGCACTGCTTGGTAGGAAGTGCGCGACTAACGCGACTCAGCAAGACGATTCTTGTTATTGATGATACGGTGCCTGCCGTGGCCAGGAGGCAGTTCCTTCCCGCGCAAGAAGAACAAGAGCGTCCACGTTCACTGCCAGGCGTCAATCAGCTGCCAGCCTCCCTCTTATTTTACCATGGCGGATGAGCTCCCTATCGTGCCGAATATGCCAAAAGTGGCCGTGCTTCATGTAGAGGATGCAAAGGAAACATTGCAAAGGACTCACTGAGGCTTGCAGCTATGGTGCAGGTAATTTCAGCGTAAATCATTCTTGCTGTTTTTAATAAAGTAACTTGTAAAATGGGTTACGGTTCGTTCCGCGCCCTCTCGATGCAGCGCGTGTCCGTTCTTCCACTTGCCCAGTGAAGTAATTAACTGTATATACGATCTAACTTTTTACGGTGGCACGTTATAATGTTGCCCGGTATTTTGGCAGTAAATCACTCGAGGTAGACTAGTGTGACATGCCTTACCTGGTGCCGTTTCTGTAACTCAAACAGCCTAACCTGCTAAGCTTGTCCACCCAGTCTTGAATTATGTAGTCCCCTTAGGGGGGTAGCGCCGTCAGTGCACCTCAAGCGGTGTAATGTAGGCATTACTCAAGATTCCTTTCGGCATGCCTTCGGCCCTTTCTTTCCTTTTACTGTACCTCCGTTCATATTCTCATGCATCTTACTTTCCACCCTCCACTAACAATTGATTCATAGTGTCACTGCGAAATTTTCCTCCTGTCACAAGTGTCAAACCTTTTACTGTCAGTTAAAAATTCAGCTCTGAATGACCTCACAGGTCCCAGTGCTTGGCCTTTGGCCTAAGTTCTATAATCAGTTCATTCCAATTATGTAGATGATGGATGCTCATAGCACAGAGAGGATTAAGTGCCTCACCTCTACAAAGCTTTACCTTAAAAGTTGTTTGAGTAACCTTCATAGGGTAACCCTAGAGTTTCGGAGTCCAAATTCTCTCCATTAATTAAAGTCAAGATCAGCATACACATTTATCAAATATTTGTTGAATCATGGAAAACGATGAAAAAAATGAAACTGTTATCTGCTTGAACTACCAGAGGATTGCAAAAAACAAAGGAGGAATGAGAACAATACATAAGCAAAAAAAACATGTCTTAGAGTGCGGACCCATAAATTTTACGACAAAACGTAAATCTCTCTGCTTCTGTAAGCAGATAAACTGTACTCATTTTTAGTAAATGTGTCTGTTTGCCAGGCTGTTTGAATGAGAGATGGTAGAAATAGGAAAGAAAACTTGAACACTCTCACAAGGGAGCAGTGAATTTGGAGTCCTAAACTGTAAAATTACCGCTAATAGATCTTCATTATCATGTGATGCTCACTCAACTTTTGGTTTGTTGCTGTTAAAACCTGAGCCAGCCAACTTTGTGCCCACCATAGGTTGAACAAGTAAAAGCAGTTTGGAAATGAAGAATGAGCTGATCAACACACAGAAGTCACATAAAAATGAAACCCGTGTTCCTAAATGATCAAAACCTCTGAAGTGAACATAAGGCCATAGCCACAAACGACAAATCTTCCTCTCATTCTTATCACAGACTGTTTGACATGGATTTCAGAGTCATCCTCTGACTTTGCTTTGGAAATACTCACAGGATTGACCTGATTAATCACTAGAAGGCTCCGAGAACAAAATACTATATCATACTGAGATCTACCTTTAGTAATTAGGCCTGTTATTATTATTATTATTATTACAAAGGATTTGTTTCTACTTATATTTTTTTTTTTAATTTATTTAAATTACAACTCTTCGAAATGTTTATAATTAGATTAGCCTAATTGCAAATGTTGAAGTTTCTGACAATTTCATTGATCGCTTTATTTCCAAAACTTGATAGGCACTGCTGATTACTGTATACTTCTGGCATTCGTGCAACAAGTATTCAGGAATAGGGTTGTGTGGATTAAGCTTTGGCCATGGTGACCGTTTGTTAGATGAGATTGCCCTATTTGGAGATGTTTCGGAATTACATGTACAGTGAACCCCCCGTATTTGCGGAGATCGTTACCCCCATAGCTACAAATCTCTACAGAATACTTAAAACCCCTCTAAAACACTTACATTGCCATTTTGACGATTTAAACACAGAAAACCCTGTAAAAATGCACCTGAGTTTTTAGTTTTATGACAAAAGTGCAATTATTCATGAAAATTATATGAAAATACAGTAGTGGTAGATATTTCTCAGTGAAAAATACATGAATGAACGATTTTCCGCAGATGATGGCTGAATATGTTCTACAGAGAAACCCGCGAATGCGTGAGTCCGCGAACCATGAGAACGCGAATACGGGGGGTTTACTGTATATGTCTCTCTCTTTGGTGTGATGAACTCCATTTTCCAACACTAGGTTTTATTTGTTTTAATTTATGACTTTCAGGTTCTTTATTCCATATATTTTGCCATTTATGTATAATACAGTATTTTTATATGCATTATATAATCATTAATAAGGATATTTATATTTGGTCCTGTCATATGGGCTGCTGATTTGGCTGCTGTATCAGCCTCTTTATTACCCTTAATCCCTCTATATGGGCAGGGATCAACATATTTCTATATTTTCCCATTATTATGATAACCAACTTAATATTTTTAGTTTGTAACTTGAATAACTTCTAGACAATAGCGCTTCTTGAGTTGCTAAAAATCACAAAATTGTTAAGTGATGTTTCTTTAATTCTTTTTGTGGCTGATGCAGTTGCACACAACTTAGCAGGAATACTGAGACATTGTCAGGTAGAGAGAAGTGATACGTTTTGTCTTGGGATATTGCTGCATATCCTGCTCTGTGTTGGAATTTAGATCCTTTTGTGTATATTGTGTAATGTGGACTTTTTGGCTCATTTTCTGTTGTTTGTTGTTTGTGGTGTTCTGGGATAAATGAGTAACTTTTTGACGAATATTTTGAGTATGTGCAAATTCTCATTTTATTCATAGTCCAAGAAGGAGGTAGTTTGACTATTGAAGGTAACTGTATATTTATATTCAGTAACTTAAACAATCTTTCACCTCAAACTGGGAAAGGTGGTGAATGATTGTTTTTAAATACATCCCTAATTGAAGTAATTTCTTTGTTGGTGAATCACTTGTCTGAATTCTCATAGCACTTTTCATTGTTATTAATTCTCTATGGAGAGGCAGTGGTAATTCACTACACTTAACTTGTAAAGATGAGTTTGGTGGTGATCTAAAGAGGCTCCTGCACTTATTCTAAGGCATATGATGTGAATTGGATCTAACGTTTTCAGCTGTGCATCTGATGCTGGGCCATATATATATTTCACTTCCTTAATCAGTGACAGGCAACACTGTTGCTTTATACAGTATAGGAAGGGTATGTCTGTTGGCACCCCAAGTAGTGTTGGATAGTTTTTTTAATTAGATTTAATGCTCTTTTACATTTTTATTTCATGTATGTTATGTGGGCTTTCCAATTTAAATGAATATCAGATACAAATCCTAAACATTTTGCTGTTTGGCCAATTGGTATACTATGGTTTCTGATTTTTAAGTCTGTTTCTTCACCCTTTTTTTCTACTTTATTTTTATAAAACATGATTGCTTGAGTTTTATCTATGGAAAATTTAATGCTTACAGATGAGGCCCAGTATCCATTTTTATTATGCTGATTTGTTCTGCTTGTTTGATGAAAGATGCTGAATAATATATTACAAAATTATCCATATAGAGGTTACTTTTATATATGTAACTTACCAAGTAATTACATAGCTTTTAGTTTCTACTTTAACGGCAGCTTTAGATTTAAAATTCGCGGTAGCACACTGTTTTGGTGCAGGTAAGTGCCTCACCCACGTCCGGGAAAGTTTAGGTACAATATAGCAGAAGAGCTCAGTTTGTTTCTGCTGCTCAATGACCATACACCCGTTGTTAAGCAGCGTTGTTTTGCTGATCAGGATTGTTCACCAGATGATTTTGCTTGTTATCAAAGGATTGGGTGAAGTATTCTGTACTTTGGTAGCCTCTGTGCTACATTTTCTTAGTTAAGCTTAGTTTGGACTTTTTTTTTTGGATTTTGACTTATTATGCCAGACTCAAGTGTGTCTAGTAGCTGCTATTGTAGCAAAGGCTGCAATACCAGGTTGACTTCCTCTGAATACAACTCTCATTCTATTTTTTTTCATTGCTGATGACAAATTTGTTCTCCTGACTTGACATGTGAGGAGTGTAGAAACTGGGATGAAGTTAAATGGAGAATTTTGACTCCTTATTTAGACAAACTAGGAAAAGCTAGACAGAGAAAGGCGGCCACTAGGAAGCTGAGGCTAGAGCTTAGCTGTCTTTCACTGAAAAGGCATTTGATGGCGAATCAGAACCCTGATCCCTTGCAAGCACCATAGGGACCAAGGAAGCTCTCAGCTATTGGGACAACGGAAACTCAGTGGCTCACGAACATCAAAGGAGCAGATCTTCATGGGATCAGAGCACCCAGTAGCTCCTAAGCATCTAATAGGAGCAGGCGCCCAGTGGCTTCCGATCTCTCAGTAGCATCTGATTCTCGTGCAGTGTCGGATTATGCTCAGGCTTCTGAAGGTTCGTCTGATTTGGATATTCCGATAACAGCTGGTCAGCCTGTGTCAACACCCCCTGTTAAGTTTCAAGAAGTGAAGATTGTACCTTCAACTCCTGTTGTAGAGCATCCGAAGTTGACGTTAGTATCTCTCCCTCCGACTCAGGATTCATCTCTTCTACCAGTTCATCAGTGGTTGGATAATATCCTAGAACTGATCAAGAATCCTTCATCTTCTCCTCAGAAGCCAGAGGAAGCACAACAGGACTTGGCTCTTTCTTCTGTTTCTTTGGTGGAAGAGGAACCAGAACAGGAACAACCTTCATTGTATGCATCCCTTTTGAATTATTTTCTGTTTTGTTTCCCTACTTATTTCTCTACCGCTGTGTCTCCTTCACCTGGGTCTTCTTTCATGCTGCGTCAACCCATAGGAGCTACTAAGCTCCCTAAGATGGCATTATCCACCTTGTCTAAGAAGGCTTTGGCAGGCATGGACTCTTGGTTGTCCGAAAAGAGGGAGTTAGGCAAGGCTGTGCTTTGTTTACTCCCTCACCTGTCTAAGAAGATATGTTTTTATGCAGCCAGAGCTTGGCTTCCTTGAGGTCTGCCTCCTCCCAGGGGACTTCTGCAGCTGATTGATCCTACTGCATGAATTGGCTTTCGGTTGGCCAAGATAATGTTTCACTTAACAGAACTTGACTGTTTAGTGAAGAGGGCACTTAAAGGTTTTAATTTTCAGTTTCCTTGACTTGTGGTAGGAGCCTTAATGAAGAAAATCGAAGTTGTCACTACAGGACAGTTTTGCAGCAGAATGGCTTGAGGTACTTTCCTGTGCTGATAAGGCTGTAACAGATGGAGCCCAGGAATTAGCTGCACTCTTTTCAGTGGGCATGCTTAAGAAAAGGGAGTTTGGTGCTCCTTGACAACTAAAGGAGTTATCCCTTGAGGGTGAAGGAAGAGGAAGGAGGAGGAAGAGAAGGCAGGAGAAGAGGAGGGCACCTTTAAATCAACATGTCACATGCTCAGGGAGGAGAGAGAAAGAGGAGGGTGTGGGAAAGAGATGGAAGAGGGAAAGGGAGAGGTGCAAAGGAAGAAGGAAGGGGAGGAAGGAAGAAAATGCAGAAGAGGGGAGGACACAGATAAATCAATATATTCACTAATTTCACCATACTTATTTTCCTTGATGGAATATGTTGATTTTTGTAGATTTTCTTAATGAGTCTTTTGATAACTTGAACTTTCATTGGTATCCCTTCCATAATTTTCATTATATTTTCTCCAAAAGGAGAGAGAGAGAGAGAGAGAGAGAGAGAGAGAGAGAGAGAGAGAGAGAGAGAGAGAGAGAGAGAGAGAGAGAGAGTAATTTCAGAACCTCTCCAAAAGGAGAGAGAGAGAGAGAGAGAGAGAGAGAGAGAGAGAGAGAGAGAGAGAGAGAGAGAGAGAGAGAGTTTCAGAACCTCTCCAAAAGAGAGAGAGAGAGAGAGAGAGAGAGAGAGAGAGAGAGAGAGAGAGAGAGAGAGAGAGAGTAATTTCCAAATCCTCTCCAGACGGAGAGACCAGGTTGAGTAATTTCTGATCCTTTTCAGAGAGAGAGAGAGAGAGAGAGAGAGAGAGAGAGAGAGAGAGAGAGCGAGCGAGAGGGTGAGGGAGAGAGAGAGAGAGAGTGAGAGAGAGAGAGAGTAATTTCAGAACCTATCCAAAAGGAAAGAGAGAGAGAGAGAGAGAGAGAGAGAGAGAGAGAGAGAGAGAGAGAGAGAGAGAGAAAGAGAGAGAGAGAGAGAGAGAGAGAGAGAGAGAGAGAGAGAGAGAGAGAGAGAGAGAGCATATTTCCAAATCCTCTCCAGACGGAGAGACCAGGTTGAGTATTTTCTGATCCTTTTCAGAGAGAGAGAGAGAGAGAGAGAGAGAGAGAGAGAGAGAGAGTAGTATTTCCAGAACCTCTCCAAAAGGAGAGAGAAAGAGAGTAATTTCAGAACCTCTCCAAAAGGAGAGAGAGAGAGAGAGAGAAGAGAGAGAGAGAGAGAGAGAGAGAGAGAGAGAGAGAGAGAGAGAGTATTTCAGAACCTCTCCAAAAGGAGAGAGAGAGAGAGAGAGAGAGAGTGAGAGAGAGAGAGAGAATTTCAGAACCTCTCCAAACGGGGGGAAAGAGGGGAGAGAGAGAGAGAGAGAGAGAGAGAGAGAGAGAGAGAGAGAGAGAGTATTTCAGAACCTTTCAAAAGGAGAGAGAGAGAGAGAGAGAGAGAGAGAGAGAGAGAGAGTAATTTCAGAACCTCTCCAAAAGGAGAGAGAAAGAGAGAGAAAGCATAATTTCCAAATCCTCTCCAGATGGAGAGACCAGGTTGAGTAATTTCTGATCCTTTGCAGAGAGAGAGAGAGAGAGAGAGAGAGAGAGAGAGAGAGAGAGAGAGAGAGAGAGAGCATAATTTCCAAATCCTCTCCAGACGGAGAGACCAGGTTGAGTAATTTCTGATCCTTTTCGGAGAGAGACCTTACCTTAGACCTTACAGACCTTACAATTCGTTCGGGTTGCCCCAGGTCCCTCAGTGTGAGGCGCCTTTGATGTCTACCAGAGAGTTGCTAACGCATCTTCCGGTATATTTTGCATCTTCCAGTCTTGGATGGTCTGGGATGCATCTTAGATATTTGTCGAGCTTATTCTTAAACACATCTACGCTCACTCCTGTTATGTTCCTCAGATGAGCTGGTAGCGCATTGAATAGACGCTGCATTATCGATGCTGGTGCGTGGTGGATTAATGTCCTGTGTGCTTTCCTTAATTTTCCTGGTATAGTTTTTGGCACTATTAATCTACCTCTGCTTGCTCTTTTTTGATAATTTTAGTTCCATGATATTTTCGGTAATTCCTTCTATCTGTTTCCATGCTTGAATTACCATGTAGCGTTCTCTTCTTCTTTCAAGACTATATAAATTTAAGAATTGTAGTCTTTCCCAGTAGTCAAGGTCCTTAACTTCTTCTATTCTAGCTGTAAATGACCTTTGTACACTCTCTATTTGTGCAATATCCTTTTGGTAGTGTGGGTACCATATTATATTGCAATATTCAAGTGGACTACGTACGTACGTTTTATAAAGCATAATCATGTGTTCAGCTTTTCTTGTTTTTGAAGTGCCAGAACAACATTCCCATTTTTGCTTTGCATTTTGCCAATAGAATTGCTATTTGATCATTGCATAACATATTCCTGTTCAACATCACACCAAGGTCTTTAACTGCTTCCTTGTTTGTGATTGTCTCATTATTAGGTCCTTTATATGCATATAGCATTCCTACTTTATCACCATAGTTCATTGATTCAAATTTATCAGAGTTAAATACCATCCTATTTATCTCTGCCCATTTATATATTTTATTTAGGTCTCTTTGTAGCGAGTTCCTATCTTCATCACAAGCAATTTCTCTACTTATTCTTGTGTCATCTGCGAAACTTCTTACTACTGAGTCCTTAACATTACTGTCTATGTCTGCAATCATAATCACAAACAGCAATGCAGCTAACACCGTACCCTGTGGTACACCGGATATTACCGTAGCTTCATCCGATTTCTCATCGTTTGCAATCACTATCTGTTTTCTGTTTTGCAAAAATTCTTTTATCCATCTTCCTACTTTGTCAACAATGTTATGTTTTCTAATTTTTTTCGCTAATATATTATGATCTACCTTGTCAAAAGCTTTTGCAAAGTCTAGGTAAACCACATCTGTATCTTTTTCATTTATCATATTTTTATATATGCTTTCATGGTGGACTAACAGTTGGGTTTGTGTACTTTTTCCGGGTACAAAACCATGTTGTCCTATATTGAACAATCTATTTTTCATTAAATGTTTCATTATATTTTTTCATTACCCTTTCATATACTTTCATAATATGAGATGTCAGACTCACAGGCCTATAATTACTTGCCTCTAGTCTTGAACCACTTTTGAAAGTAGGAGTAATATATGCTAATTTATGCTCATCATAAATCTTGCCTGTATCTATACTTTGTCTTAATAATATTGCTAGCGGCTTTGCGATTGAATGAACCACTTTCTTTAACAATATGGCAGGTACTCCATCTGGTCCTGCTGCTGATCCATTTTTAATTTCATTAATAGCCTGCACAATATCGGCTTCTGTAATATCTATATCTGATAAAGTATTCAGTATTTTCATCTCTTATTTCTGTATCATTATCTTCATTGTCAATTCTAGGTGTAAATTCACTCTTATATCTTTCTGCTAATATGTTACATATTTCCTTTTTTTATTCATTAATCGCCCTTCAATTCTTAGAGGCCTATTTCTACTCTTATTTTATTTATCTTTTTTGCATATGAATAAAAAATTTTAGGGTTTTGCTTGATATTTTATAGTGTCATTTCTTCTAGGTTCCATTTTTCATTTTCTTTTGATTGTATAATCTTTTGTTCTGCATTTTCTATCTTACTTTTTAGTTCCATCACTTTCCATGCATTCTTTTCTTTTGCAAGAGCTTTTTCAACTTTCTAATTTTCTGAACAAGATCCTTCCGTCTCTTGGATTTCGTGACTGATGATTACTTTTTTCTTCGGTATATATTTTTCCACTATTTCCTCTAATATTTTATATAATATATCGGTATTTACCTGTATATCATCACTTACAAATATATTTTCCCATTCTTTGTTTAATTCTTCATTTATTTTTGACCAATTTATATTCTTACTATAGAAATTGTATTTTCCATATCCTTCCCATTTTTCGTCTCTTGCTTTTCTCTGTTTTTCGTATATTCTGGAACAGACTGTTAGTTCTATGACATTATGGTCCGAAATACTCGTGTTATATACTATTATTTCTTTAACATAGTTCACCTCATTCACAAATACTAGATCTAAAATATTATCCTTTCTTGTTGGTAGGTGATTTATTTGCTGAATGTTATGTTCTAGTAGCATATCTAATAGCTTTTCAAATTGCCTCTTATCTTCTGCACTACTATTGCTCTCTTTTTATATGTATAAATACAACCACAGTCTCCTATTCGTTCTTTCCATTCTACAAAAGGAAAGTTAAAGTCTCCGGTTAGGAGTATAGTCCAGTCCTTGTGATTTCTACATATTTCATCCAATTTTCAATTATTATGTCAAACTCTTTAGTATTAGGGGTCTATATATTACAATGTTCACTAATTTTTCAGATTCAAATTCTACCGCTATTAATTCACATTCTGTGTTACTATATTTCTCACAGATTTTTTCCTTGATTGGCATCTCTCCCATATATCGCGGTTCCCCCTTGATTTCTATTTTTTCTATCTGATCTATAAGTTTGGAAACCCTTTATCTGGTCATCATTACCAGTCTCTTGGGAATACCAGGTTTCACTTATATTCAATATTTCTATTTTTTCATTTTGGGTTAGTTCTTCTAAGAACTCTATCTTTCTTTTGAGTTACTCGAAACTAAACCCTGCACGTTCATCACTATGATGGTTTGCGTATTATCTCCATTATCTAATATGGGTAATAATAAGGATTTTCCATGTCTCTTTCCTGTTCTGATATGTTGA
Organism: Macrobrachium rosenbergii; assembly: GCF_040412425.1. Classification (NCBI taxonomy): domain Eukaryota; kingdom Metazoa; phylum Arthropoda; class Malacostraca; order Decapoda; family Palaemonidae; genus Macrobrachium; species Macrobrachium rosenbergii. The sequence continues at coordinate 1,492,975 of NW_027100722.1, read as the reverse complement.
TCTTTTTTTTCATTTCCAGAAATTCGTACATTAAAAATCCAACTTTTCCATTATATTTGTTCTTCCAGCTTCATATTTATTCACTTTGTGAATAAACCTGCACTTATCTCCATATCTGCACCATCCCTTAGCATCATAGATACATTGCTTGTTCCTTGTGCTATATCTAGGTGCTGATGGCTCATATCGTGGTGCTGACATTTCATAATGTGTTGTTGGCTTGTTTTTTGCCTTCATCACATGATCTTTGTTCTTTTCTTTATTTGTTTCATTTTACCTTGATTTTTTATATGTATTTGATTTTGATTTTGGTTTTCATGGCTACAGGATGCATGTACCTACATTTCTTATTAAACCTACATCCATTTCCTTCTTTCCATTTTCTACATATTTTTGGATGTAGATCGCTGCATTCCTCTTCATAGCCATCTAGATATGCACATTTGCCATAGATCTCATAATTGTGACATATCTTGGGATGTTTGTAATAACATCTTTCACCAAACCTGCAATTCCCTCTTTTCAAAAGGGTGCATACTGTGTCTTTCTTTTTTTTTTTTTGTTCTTTCCCATCTGTATGGAGATCCGGGTACAACCTCTTTGGGATTTTATTTTGATTTATCAAAATAAAATCCCAAAATGTTTCAGGAGTGAATTATCCTGAGAGAGAGAGTAATTTCAGAACCTCTCAAAAAATAATTTCCAAATCCCTCTCCAGATGGAGAGACCAGGTTGAGTAATTTCTGATCCTTTTCAAAGAGAGAGAGAGAGAGAGAGAGAGAGAGAGAGAGAGAGAGAGAGAGAGAGAGGGGTCTGGCGGTGGGGGGGGGGAGAATTTGCAAACCGTTACCCGCCCAGTCATCAATAAAATCGTTGTTTTCCTGCTGATAAATAGTTTCCGTCCAATTACAAGCGATGCAGTTTGATCTGAATTAAACCACCGATGCCAGGGCTCAAAATATCCTCCCTTCCAGTGCAATCAATTTTCAAAATGATTTTCCCAGTTATGGCTTTTTTCGCAATTTTTCCTCTTTATTAGCGTGCATTTAAAAATTATCTACCATAGCGTAATGAATTTCAAAATTATTTTCATTGTCGTTTATGTTTCTTTATTCATGAAGTGTATTTTTCTTTCTAAAACGTTATCACATATCATACTTCATCTCTCTCTCTCTCTCTCTCTCTCTCTCTCTCTCTCTCTCTCTCTACTACTACTACTACTACTACTACTACTACTACTACTACTACTACTGCTATTACTCTATTACTACTACTGTTATAGGATAACAAGTATTCAGCATTAATCAATCATCCATTTGTGCAACGCCACTTCCTTTTTACCACGCACCAGTTCAATCATTCGAGCATAAAATGCATGGACATCAACAACGGAATTACAGAAAGTGAATTACCTCCACCGTAATTGGTAATTGAATTTCACGTACATCATACTCATAGAACAAAAAACACATCAAATCAGCCCTGCAGTCGACAAAAAGTAAAAGGGAAAAAAGGCAAACCAACTGGAATCTACAGATAGCAAAAAAATCACTTGCAGCTCTAATCTAATTCTTACAATCAGAAGCGAACGCCGAAAACCAGTCGGAAAATTACTTAAATTCGGAAATGCGTTTTTCATTCACCATTGCTGGGTTAGCAATTCCATTATGTTCGAAAATGAATAATAGAAGGAACATTAAAATAGACATGTACAAATTTAGTCAAGTGTAAACTGACAAAGGTAATATGCCACAGCAAAACAATTCTAATTGCAACAAATTTAAAAAGAATAAGGAAAGAAAAAAATTCCAAATGCAAGTCAAAAAGACCTTTGGTTTTCAGTACCTATGTTGAATTCAATCTCTCTCCACCCCAGTCCATGAAGAAAAGGTCTGCAAGATATGCCAAGTCGTTTCCGTACACTTGAATGGCGGTGGGGCCTATATTGTAGACTCACACGAATACGAGGCCACTGGAATGTCCTTTTGGGCGGCCAGATCCATTCACAGCTGGGTCGACTGTTGATCGAAACTGGGAACCTTGCGAATGAGAGCCCAGTGCTGTACCAGGCTTTCTTTAATTCACTAGAAATAAGATGGCCTTCAGGAAGTGAGAGTATAAAAATAATGCCTATCAAATCTTGGCCTACATGAACTTGAATTGTATTTGTTACAACTAAATCATACAAGTTATTGCTAACTAGATGCTCTTGTCTTTGCATCGAAAAACTATAATCATCAATACTACGAGTTGTCTTCTTCTTCTTCCTCTTCTTTCACTTTCACACCATCTACGCCAACCTTCTTTCTCACCAACCCCATCAAAACTCCAACCCAAACCTGTGCAAATAATCCCTCCCAAATCCAACCAACCTCTTCCGAGATCCTCCCAGCTTCACTCCATCCTCTCAACACTCAACTGGCTGAAGTCTTAATGCAGATTGTGTGGATAAACACATCAGCGCAATAGTTTGCCTTCGGAAGAAAATGCCGAGATTAGCCTTTCCCCGCATGGCTTGCTGGCGAATTCATTCTAGGCACTGACGCTTTCGTTTTGTGAATTCGGTTTTCGAGTGCATTTGTCTTCGTGTCGAAATGACGAAAGGTACAACACCGTGGCTTATCTGAGAGGTTTATAACGACTTCGAAGCTTCTGTAGGAGATCGAAGTGTCTGTGCATGCATGATAGTGAGCAAGTACTGATTAGGTGGTGTGTTTGTTTGTGCAATTGCTTGAGGGGACGTAATGCTTAAACAAGCGGATAGCAGTTGTTAAGTGTTTGCGAGTGAATTATGCAGAAACAGAGCAGATTTTCCTGAGTACTTTTTCTTAGGCAAGTTCCTCTCAATGAAAAAAAAATGACGGTAAATTAACATTAGGTAGGAACTGGAATTTTATGTCTGAAAATTTTCACCCATTTATCGATAAACTGATAGGTAAGCATTATGAATAATTGAGCGTTAATTAGAAAACAATACAAAGCACCATTACCAGGAAAAGAAGAAAGTGTTATTCAAAACCAACAGTAAATATGAAATTACAAGCATAATCCGTCAAAGGAAAAGATGACATCATCATTCAAAAGGAAGCCTTAAGTCATGGCTATTATCACTCATTCATATACGAAAAAAGAATGACTACACAAGTATCCACACACACAAAAATAAGACTACTGTGATTCACAGAGGCCAGCTGAACCAAGACCACTAAGGAAATTTGCAGCAGAGAAACTGAAATATTAAACTTAACCAAACCAAAACTAACGATAAACAACACAGACCCTCTCGAGGGAAAACTGTACACAAGACAGGAGGAGACAGGCTGACAGAGACCTCAAGGGGCTGTCAACAGGCTGAATGGGAACGAAATGAGGCGGGAAGGGGACAACACTGGCCTGAAATGACTGGGAACGAAGCCTTCTTTTAAGAGTTATATATAGTCACAGGGACGGAATGCGAGAGAAGTTGAGCATAATAATACTGCATTACTTTAATTATAATTCACATTCTCGCATTCCGTCCCTGTGATTATATATAACTCTTGAAAGAGGGCTTCTTCGTTCCCAGTCATTTCAGCCCAATGTTGTCCCCTTCCTGCCTCATCTCGTTCCCTTTCAGCCTGTCTCCATTACTGTTATTACTAATAGTAATGGTAGTAATAGTAGTCCGTATATATATATATATATATATATATATTATATAATATATATATATATATATATATATATATATATATATATATATATATCTATATATATATATATATATATATATATATATACTTCTTCTATTACTACCATTACTGCTAGTAAAACAGTCATAAGAGTGGCACTTCTGCTCAGATACTAAATGAATTGCTAACTACCGCCCCAAGTCTCATCGAGTGATTAGTACTTTGACCGAAATTAGTTTTCATTTGGACTTTGAGACTTATTGCATTCTGAATTGAATCCACTGCAGGAACTGCAACAAATAACAGCAGTCATTTCAGTGATAAAATATGATAAAACAACAATTACAAAAAACTATATGAAAATTCTAAGGTAATCATAATATTTGCAACAGCTAGTTATGATAACTTTCAAAAAGACTAAGAAGTATAAGCGTATAGGGAAAAGTATATTGAGAAAATAATTAGGAGACTTTGGAAACCTATTACAAAAAGAAATTTAGTCCAAACGCGAATGACAAATCCTGATGAACCGTGAAATGCAAAGGTACAAGTGACGTCTCCTGCTTCCAAATCCCAACTTGAAAGGCACTAAATTTCACGAAGAGGCACTGGAATTATCCGCCTAGTATCGCTAACTTATTACCCATTAAATATCGATGAGCAGAATACACATCGTGGGAGCGACTTCGGAACACAGCAGATGGAAAACATAAGAATTTATATATAGGGAAGAAAAGATAATCCTGGTTAATGGAAGTTTTATGAATTTAAATGAGGCACATTAAGGATTATAGAACTTAATGTGGTGGCTAATGATAAATAATCACTTGGCAGAAATGAGTTTTAATGACAGGTGTTGTAAACAACCGAAAGTTTACATGTAAGGGTTAATGATGTGGAGTAAAATAGGATGAAGTTAATGGTGTAAATACTGAATAATATTATTCAATAGAATTCTCCCAAAAACCTTGATTTTCATAAATGCACTGGGTTTTTAATAAATATCAAACAATTGTGGTGCGTGCAAACAAGCGATAAAAGAAAGCAATAAAAAAGGGGGAAGAAAAACTTGAGAGAGAGAGAGAGAGAGAGAGAGAGAGAGAGAGAGAGAGAGAGAGAAAAGAGAGAGAGAGGAAAAAAAAAAATGGGAAAAAGGACAAAGCTTTTATAAACTGATAGCGTGTCATCAAATGACGATATATGTGTGTGTATATATATATATATATATATATATATATATATATATATATATATATATATATATATATATATATATATATATATATATATATATATATATATATATATATATATATATATCCAATATATTGTAAAGACCCAAGTGGGCCATTATGCAGGTTCTTTAACATACTCAGGACAGGGCTGTCATGACTGACGGCAGATGCAACAAACGAAGGAGGGGAAAACAACAAAAACAATAAAATAAGCTTAATATTAATTTATTTTTAAAAATATTTACAAGTGAGACAGGTCTGGTAAAAGTTAAACCATAAGCATAAAAAAAAATCGTGAGGCAGCACTAAACAAATTAAAGTTAAATAAACGATTAACATAAATAAAAAGTAGCTTAAAACAAAAAAGGCAAAAATAAACAACAGCAGGCAGAAAAAACCAAACATACGTCCTCCATCGGGTCACCAAGACAGCCCTCAGCTGCACAACAGGGACAAGACCCCACAAACCATAAAACCCCGATGGAGACGTCAGGACAGCCTCACGCTGTCATCAAAGATGAGCAGCTCGTGGTCACGACTACTCATGGTCACACTACCTCTACGACGTTCCCACTTCGTATGCTCCAATTTGCTGCTCAAAAACTCGACCAACGTCGACTCAAAAATGTGTTGTTGCTGAATAAAAAACAAAAAAACTTGAAGTAAGGATCCACAAATCCTGGAACGAGCGGGAACCAGCAGTTCAATTAACGTGACACCTCCCACCTAAAAGAAAAAAAAAAATTATTTTTTTTATTGATCCCCTCAATGCCAGAACAACCCCGCCAGCCAAAACAGACCATCCTGTCACGGTCGCCATTGTAAAGACCTGTGGGCCGTTATGCAGGTTCTTTAACATACTCAGGACAATCATGACTGACGGCAGATGCAACAAACAAAGGAGGGGAAAACAACAAAAACAATAAAATAAGCTTAATATTAATTTATTTTTAAAAATATTTACAAGTGAGACAGGTCTGGTAAAAAGTTAAACCATAAGCATAAAAAAAAAACCAAGAGGCAGCACTAAACAAATTAAAGTTAAATAAACGATTAATTTCATAAATAAAAAGTAGCTTAAAACAAAAAATGCAAAAATAAACAACAGCAGGCAGAAAAAACCAAACATACGTCCTCCATCGGGTCACCAAGACAGCCCTCAGCTGCACAACATATAAGACCCCACAAACCATAAAACCCGATGGAACAGGACAATCAATGTCATCAAAGATGAGCAGCTCGTGGTCACAACTACTCATGGTCACACTCCACCTCTCGACGTGCTCCACTTCGTGGGCGTGCTCCAATTTGCTGCTCAAAAACTCGACCAACGTCGACTCAAAAACTGCCTGCTGTTGCTGCCACTACTCTCGCCGCCCTACCAGACCCGACTGGCGAAAGAAAAACGGCAGCTCACCGACGAGAACATCAAAACAAAAAATTGAAGGTAATATAATCACAAAAAGGGAACGATTAGGGAACCAGCAGTTCAAAACCATCATAATATATACATATATATATATATATATATATATATATATATATATATATATATATATATATATATATATATATATATATATATGTGTGTGTGTGTGTGTGTGTGTGTGTGTGTGTTTAGTGACTGACAGATTGACTGATTGATTATATAGTGAAATTTCTCTCCATTTCTGAAAGTTTGATATTTTTCCCCAAAACATTGATGGTTGTCGACAGTCCATTAATAAGTTTAACGGAAGTCTGTCTGTCTGTCTGTCTCTCAATTAACTAAAAGAGTATCGTTCAAAGTGAAGAGAACTATAAAATTTCTTTTCTTCCAAAATCTATGAAAACCCAAACTAGCAAAAATGTTAGCCCAACAAAGAGCAAATCTCCGACAAGGCAAGCAAGGGCCCAGCCTTAAACAGACCAAGAATGATGTTGAACTCTGATCAGTAACTTCTGAACAACTCTTGCATATTAATGCACTTTTCAAAAGTTGTCAGGGGTCAGTTAACTGCAACGAACATCAAATTCACATACGTTAATTGATATGATCATCAAGTTACCATTAGTTAACTGATATGAACATCAACGAACTTGTATTATGTGACCTTGACTTTTGACGTTATATCTTATCAGTTAAGAAGATCTGAAAAATATGTAATACATTATGTGGCTTATAACCCGAAAAAAACACTATTTTATAACAAGTAAATTGGTTTCCATGAAAAGAATTAATTATCTCCAAGGATTTAATTAATCCCCTCTAAAAGGATTTTTAATGAATACATCAGCCAAGTTTCATTATGTGATCCATCCACAGCCTTTCCCACCTTAATTCTTGAGAGTGAGAATGATTAATTGAATAGAGTTTAGGCCAAAGGGCAAGCATTGGGACCAATGAGGTCACTGAGCGCTGAAACGGAAATTGACAGTAAAAATATGAATGGTGTAACAGGAGGAAAACCTCAACGCAGTTGCACTATGAATCAGTTGTTAGGAGAGGGTGGAGAGTAAGATAGAAGAAAGAGAATATGAAAGGAGGTACAGTAAAAGGAACGAAAGGGGTTGCAGCTAGGGGCCAAAGGCACGCTGCAAAGAATCTTCAGTAATGCCTACAGTGCACCGCACGAGGTACACTGATGGCACTGGCCCTCTACGGGGAGAGAGTAATTAAATAGAGGAGAAGAAATCATAAATTGGCGTTTTTTTGTTTTGTGAGAACTTTAATGAGTGAGCTCATGAGGACCCTTACGTCATAAAAATCTGTCAATGAGCTGTCGCTAGAGTTTAACATACCTGGACCCACCGTTAAGAATCTATTAAGAATCTGACGTCACCCGCTGGATGAATGAGTGGATTAAGAAGGCTTCAAGAACCATTAATTAAGCAGCTACTGATTGATGTTTTAAGAATAAGAGTTCATGAATAAGTCAAATATATCTATATTTTGTTTCTTCGTTTCATCATTTTGTCACTATAGAGGGGTTTGAGAATCTTCTGAAATGCCAAATTCAACATCTTTGTTTACCCTCTTCTATGAATGAAGTTCATTATGCAGAAAGAAAATATAGATAATACATGTTCCTTATCGCCGTGGTTAGGGAAGCAAACAGGTAACAAGGAGAGAGAGAGAGAGAGAGAGAGAGAGAGAGAGAGAGAGAGAGAGAGTATCTGCTAGTCGATTTTACCTATATATATATATATATATATATATATATATATATATATATATATATATATATATATATATATATATATATATATATATATATATATATATATTCTATATCATATAATTACTTTTATATATTCCATTTCCCAAAATATATATATATATAATATATATATATATATATATATATATATATATATATATATATATATATATATATATATATATATATATATATATATATATAATATATATATATATATATATATATATATATATATATATATATATATATATATATATATATATATATATATATATATATATATATATATATATATATATATATATATATATATAATCAGAAGCTACAAACGAATATCAGGATTCCATATATTTTTCATATATGTTACCGAAGAGAATTTTAAGTTGATAATAAGTCCACCGTCCCGTATTATCGGCCACAGAGAGGTTAGTGCGTCCTAAATCTGATCTCGCTGGTTCAAGATGAACTTATTATCAACAAAATTCCTTCAGCTCTCCATAATGAAAATATATACTATAAGTCCGAGGTAGAGTGTGGATGGGGAAAAATAGCTTTCTGATTGTATATGAATCGGCATGTGATAAAGAGTCATATATATATAAAATATATATATATATATATATATATATATATGGATATATATATATATATACTATATATATATATATATATATATAAACGAATATATATGAGAGCATATATAGGTGTGGCATTAAGTCTCCGATGGTATGCCGATTGCCGTTCCCTAAGAAGGAGAAGAATAATCAATTCCCTAGTGGTTTTTGGCCTCATTAGCTCCCGTTTGGCGACGATTCTGGAGGTCGCGTTTCCTGGGACATCTTCTTCAGGATCGGTCTGAGGATTAAAGCGTCGATGTCCATATTCTACCAGTGAACAGGGGCACAGAAGCAAGTGCCCGAAATATATGGTTGCAACGTTTAAATAGTGTTTTATGGGCCTTCTTATATTCATATTACACTGTAGTATTTTTAAAGAGACATTCATATATACAGTATATACATTCTCTGCCCAGAATTAAGTCCATTTCCAAAATAAATGCATAATCTCGTGTTACACCTGACATAAATAATATATATATATATATATATAATATATATTAATAAATACATATATTAGATAATATAAATAAATATAATATATATATATAATATATATAAATATATATAATATAGATAAAATATAGAGATGTGAGAGAGAGAGAGAGAGAGAGAGATGAATAACATTGTATAAAAGACCACCAAATTTGAGTCTAAAGAGTATTTCAAAAGAATTTTGCCCAAAAACGTATCGAGACCGAAGCAAAGTTCCGCAGTGTTGGTTTTACTTTGGTAAGAGAGAGAGAGAGATGGGGGGGTGTAGGGACGGGGGGAATAAATAATTTTTCCACCCACGAGCAAAGCCTCTGAGATCCAGCTTTTCTGTAGCGGACAGGAGGAACTCCTTCCTTTCTGATGTAGAAGATGTGAAGGTTCCTCAGCCCTCTTTAAAGGCAAAGAACTTCTGGCGAAGGAGGGAAAAAAAGGGGGAATCGGCATGGTAAAGAAACTGGGGAAATGTCCATTAAGTGTTGGGGGTGATCAGGTACTGAAGGGGAAATGAGAGGAAAAATTGGATTTTGGTTAGGGACAGGTGTTGCCTGCGGGGAAAATAATAATCAAAATATCCAAAGAACAATATAAAGGTTCAATGTGTAACAACTGTCAAAGTACAAACAAAAGAGACAGTAAAGACTTTTCGTCAGGACTAAAAAGTAAATAAATAAAGATAAAAAATAATAAAAATTAGTAAAAAATAGTTATAAATAGATTAATAAATACATAAATAAAAAATAGATAAATAAATAAATCAAATATAAATAAATGAAAATATATAAAATAGAAAAAAGTATAAGAATAATTTTTTCTTCAAGCCTATTTTGCTTACTATCACCATCCACAACAACCCTACGATCATTTCCACCATCAGAATGCACCATCAGCTTTAAGGAAGCGAAGTGGGTGATGTGATCTTCCATTAACTCTCGGGAGATTTGTAAACATAATCAATGTGATTCGAGCATTTCTCTTTTTATATGTAGAAATGACAACCCATCACATGTGAATCAAATAAAAGACTACATTAAGTTCAGAATAATCTGGGATCGTAGAGGGAAAAGACAAGTTTTTTTTTTTTACTTAACTCTTGAGTTCTGATTAAATCTGTTCAGTGGGCTACAGCAAAAAAATATTACAGAATTTACAAGTTAAGAAATATATTTTTGAATATTGTATGCTTTTTAAAAAGTGTAATATATATGTGTATATACTGTATATACATATATATATATATATATATACATACATATATATATTCTTACTAAAATTCATACTGTTCGACCTCTCTTCCTTGATTTAGTAGAAAAATAAACAAAAACAAAGAAAAGAAAGCACCAAAGGTTTCTCTGTGCAAAGCAGTTGAAGGAGGGAAAGCCAGACAGCTGGCTGTGTTTCAAAACACCAACTGTCGTCAATGGATTTGAAGTTTAGTTTAGGGACCTATTCAACAGGGTAGGTTTTACAGGGGCCACCTTTAGTTAGGGTATACCATAAGCTCACTTTACTATGAGCTTCGTACTGGCGAGTGTTTTGTCATTTTTCAGGCTACCTGCAGGCCATTAAGTGGGAGGAGTCTTCCAAGCAAGCCCCCATGCACTTTGACCCAGCTCGTCAGTCCAGCGCTACCCTGGAGTGAGAGCACAAGCACAGTGTCTCTCTCTCTCTCTCTCTCTCTCTCTCTCTCTCTCTCTCTCTCTCTCTCTCTCGGCCTCGCCCCGTTTGTTCTTTACCCCTCTCGTGGAACAGCCGGGGAAATTACCCTTTTTCAGTGGATCCAGGGCTTCTGATGCAATTCATCACTGCATTATCTACTCCAAGGTAAGTCTGAAGATGGCAATTACTCCCAGTTCCTCCCTTTAGACCTCCCCCTTATTTCCTGTTTCAAGTTTCTCTCTTAAACAGTTACTGACTAAGGAAATCCTAAGTAAAACCATATCCTATTTATGAAATCAATTATATGAAGTACATTAGTGTTGCCTAGTGAGATTGCATAAAGTATCCTCCATGGTGTTAACGTACTATCCTTGATTTAAGATACATCCCTTGCAGTCAATTAATGATAAGTGAGAGGTCCTGGAATTCAAGTGTTATCTGGATACGTCTCTTCCAGAATCAGGCACGCCTTAGAACCTGGTCATAATCTTGTTTGGAGAAGGATTAGCAACAATCAATATACTAAAGTCCGGCACTTAGGGTTGCTTATGTGAGCGTCACAAGAGTTTTCTCAGCTGTTGTGTCATCCACTAACGTATGTTGCAATATCGTGTGTCTGAAGTGGGACGAAGTTGGAGCTGTTATTAGCCCCGTAAGATTTTTTATTTCATTCATTTTTTTGTTGAGCTGGATGGTTGAGTAATGTGGTTTATTTAATTCATGTGTTCAGAATAAATCAATATATTCAGTAACCTAGTTTCAACTGGTGACTGAATCTAATTAAGTTAATTATCTGTCTTTTTGGTAAATTTTAGCCTTAAATGATAGGATTACGTGCAGGTCTTAGGTAAAGCAAGGCTATATAAATCACAGTAATTAATAATTAAACTCATAAGCTGAATGACCCATGTAACAATAATATATATATATATATATATATATATATATATATATATATATATATATATATATATATATATATATATATATATATATATATATATATATATATATATATATATATATATATATATATATATATATATACATACATACATATATATATATATATATATATATATATATATATATATATATATATATATATATATATATATATATATATATATATATATATATATATATATACATATAATTTCATATATATATATATCATCATATATATATATATATAACAGTTCCTTGTTATATATATATATATATATATATATATATATATCTCCATATATATATATATATATATATATTTATTTCTGGTATATATATATATATATATATATATATATATATATATATATATGGTATATATAGCATATAAACATAAGGCTCATCGTTTTTTCCATGTGTTTCAGCCATCACCATCATCATCATCATATCATCACCAACAACAAGAGCAACAGCCTCATAACGGTGGTGAACGTCATCAAGTGTGAATGGAAATTTAGTCAGCCCCTTTGGTCAGGCGAAGGAATGCGGTGTTGTCTTTAGCGGTATGTCACCAATTTCATTATCTCTCTCTCTCTCTCTCTCTCTCTCTCTCTCTCTCTCTCTCTCTCTCTCTTCAAACAGTCAATGAAATTCTCGGAATCTCAGGTTATTTAAAGTATATTTTTATGACACCAGGTTTAACACCTTATTACAGTACAAAAGAATAAAAGTACGAAATAATTTGAAATGATACTATTTTTAAACTCTGTTATTTTAGCATTTACTTTTTTTAAAATAAAATGATACAGTCTACTGGGATTCTTTGGTCTTACTTTGTTTTAATTTCTGAAACAAAATCCCACTTGAATTCCAAGAGTATATTAATTTTCTGGTTGACTTATTTATTTCTAAACGGGAGGAAGGTTTAGCATTACATATAAAGTCTTCGCTAAAGAGTTCCTTCCGCCAGACTTCTTCTTTACATGGGCAGGGGCGTTCCTAGACATTTTGGGGCCCGGGGGGCACAGTCCCATTTGGGGACCCTCTTATGGGGTGGGAGGCGAGGCAAGCGAGCCAGAGGGGTTCATGAGGGAAAATTTTTAGAATATGAGTAATTGTAGGATCGTTTTAAAGGCACTTGTAAATGCAAATTTCAGAAATTTAGCTTGTCCTTCCTTAGCAGCAACGGTTAAATTTCGCATTTTGGGCCCCCTCACTTTGGGGCCCGGGGGCGATTTCAAAAGAAACTCCCCCCCCCCCTCAGGAACGCTACTGTACATGGGTCTGTAATTCAAATAATACACAAACACATATGTATGTATATATATATATATATATATATATATATATATATATATATATATATATATATATATATATATATATATATATATATATATATATATATATATATATATATATATATATATATATATATATATATAGACAGATTATATATATATATATATATATATATATATATATATATATATACATGGAACAGACATTAATTGAATTGAATTTTTCATGCTGAAGGCAGACAGCCTTAAAACCTACTGCAAATCGATTACCAAATGATAAAACCTGCAATTTCCACAAATCAAAGGGGGGAAGCTGAAACATTGAAAATTCATATGGACCAATTACTGAATGTGGTTTTCTTACCTGACCATCGCAGGTGCCTGAAGTATCTATTATTTCATTGGGAATTTTCACAGCTTTGTCGGGTTGAGATCAGTCGACGAATGCGAGAGCGGTAGGAATGTTCGATACCAGGGTAGTAAGATTTAACCCGGATTCGTTAACGCTCTTCATGAGTGAACTGTTGATAGGCAGTCAATTATTCAATTCACCTGTAAAGAAATAAAGACATTATATCAATCTGCTCACTTCTCTTTATGCACCGACGAAACTATACATTTTATACCTAATAAAAAAAAAAAAGTTCATCTAAAACTTACACACATATTCTAACTTAATTTACAAGCAAACCATTATGAAAGGAAGGAACTCCCAACTCCGTCGCTACGTTGGGAAATTTATTGAGAATCAGCTGCAGGATACGGGATGGTAAGGAGACATTATTCCTCTTCCCTCACACCAGCTGCGGAATGATCAGACTCATCAAAGTACTATCTATACTGTAGGCCTATAGTCAGGTGCCAGGCAGGAAAGCGCTTCGGTTGCCTGAGTTCACACTTTCATGTCTTGCTCAGTGGGTGCGATCTCAAGTTTCTCAGACAGCTGTTGGTAGACATGAAAGGGCCAATAATAATAACAATAATGATGAAATCACATAGCTCGTATTCGTCACTCACCTCACCTACAGTAGTTAGGCTAAGCAAACACACACACACACACACACACACACACACAACCCCTAGGCTTATACACATATTCCGTTAAACTACAAAAATGAGGAAGAGAGCACATATTTGCATTAGCTACATATAAAGTGTGATGCAAGTGCAACATCCGGTTCCACAAAATAAATCTAAATTTAAATAAATGCATTAAACTTTAGTTCAGCCATAGTCAACTTGGGCACGAACACGATTGTCAAGTCAGTTCTTACATTCTCGTTTCGTATCACAGGTCAGGTGGGCCTAGCTTCTCAAAGTATACAACAGTTGCCATCAAAACAGGAAATAAAAAGAAAGACTAACAATTTCCCCTTACGAACTTCCCATTCAGCCACCTAAACTAACCCATTGAAGGTATGCAGCTTCATAGCATCACAATCTGGTGCTCCTCCCTTCGAGAATGACGGTGAACGAACTTCACAAAAACGTGCACGCAGGTCTCTCATTGCACCTCCAAGCCGTGAGTTTCAATTCATATTCTTCCAAAATCAAAACTTTCGGCTTCCCATTTACTCTTATTAATAAGGACGCTGATTCCAGAAACCATAGGCCTAACAAGGTGACCCTAAAGCTATCGACATGACATGACACCTCCAGTCAGGGAGATGCCAGTTAAAAGCTATTATTAAATATATAAACCACTTACATAGATAAAGGAAAACTTCAAGTCCCGGCATTCAAGACGGGTTGTGCAATCGAAATTCACATCAGTCAGTCATATTTACGTCAAAAGTCGCCATCACACTTCGTAGCTTATGGAGGATTGGAGGGACAAGGCACAATCCGCCACGCCTGAGACTACTAACGCTCTCTTCATCCGCTCCACTAACTAGTTCCAACTTTGATCACCAGTTCACACACACACACACACACACACACACACACACACACACACACACATATATATATATATATATATATATATATATATATATATATATATATATATACACATACTTGTGTGTGTGTGTGTGTGTGTGTGTGTGTACGCGAGTATGCGGAGCGTGTTTATAACTATGAACTCTTATCATGTGCCACACTCGGTACTGGCCAAGGATATTTGCTGATCACTAAGCTCACGAACACTGGGCACTCGGATAAAGTTCTGCATTTACCTAACAAGTAAATATTCCTCCTAGATTGATTAATTAGTAAGCGTAATTAGTACGAACGTCGAAGAATAAGGCAAATGAGAATATTCGTCCTGGTGTACTCAACTCACTAGGACAATGTTTACTTTCTGTGCACACCTTGACCCTTCATCATATTTCGGCTAAGTGAATGAGTTATTCAGTATGAATAAGAAAGCGAGGCTGTAACTTGATTTGAAAGAAAACTGCAAATACAGGTTGACTTCATAAGTTTAAAAGCCAATCACTGCGGTACTTTCAGCCATTTATTGCCTTACGGAAGTGAGTTGGAGTGGTTGGACAGCAAAACTGAAGATAGGAAGAGGGAGTGGAGGTGAACAAAATGCTAAAACGTAGTTGCAGTTAGGGGCGACGTTTAGTAATGCCTACAGTGCTCCCCGTGAGGTTTACTAACAGCACTAAACCCCTACGGAGGTGTCACTGTTAAGGAATGTCAGAGGAACGAAATTTATTATAGTATATATTCCTATAGGAATGCTTACAATGCACCATATAAGGTGTACTAATAGCACTACACCCCAAAAGAAAACGTGCCACTGTTGAAAAGGAATACCACCGGAATGAAAAGCTAAATAGTTTATTTTCCTCCTGACATTTTAAAACTCTCGGGGAATCATCCTGTATATAGTATATTGCTTTTTTTCCAGTTGACGGTAACTGTATTTCTATTTTATTATTCTCTGTCATGTCACTTTTTCTTACTTTTTTATTCGGTTTTCGTCTTGTGTCGGTCCTGACCTCAGAAAAGTCCAAAATTTCCCGGCGACCAATTTTAAAAAAATTCTTTAACTACGTTTTGTTCAAGTTTTTTTTCTTTGGAAGTTGTCGTTTGCAATCAGAAAAATAGTTTACGAGAGAGAGAGAGAGAGAGAGAGAGAGAGAGAGAGAGAGAGAGAGAGAGAGAGAGAGAGAGAGAGAGAGAGAGAGAAATGAATGTTATGAACACAAGTTTTCTGAAAACGTCGAGATGTTTAATTAAGCATTCCAGCTGCAGTTTGAAGAGAGAAAAAATCTATTATATTTGACTTTCTGAGAATTTACAAAATGTCGGGAAGACTTTCCGGAGAAGAATTAGCGCTTTGTTTCTTGTCAAGTTTTCTCAGAGCGTAATTATTAGGAAAGAAAAAATAAATTAAGAAATTGGTAAACAGATAAAAATGCGAATAAATGATGAAGATAGAAGGAGAGTTGTTTTAGGGAAGCAACGCATTGCATCTTCGCTGGAGCTTTTGAGGTTCCAGTTGCACGACATCCTCAGCAGGGAGGGAGGGAGAGAGGGAGGGAGGAATGGAGGGAGGCTGTTCCACAGTCGTCCAATACCTGTCAGATTCAGGTATATTTATTTATGGGAGGTGGAACAGACCATTCCTCGCCATCGTAGCAAAGTGGGTAATCGTGTTAAAGCTTTTTAGGCTAAGGTATTTATCAAAGGGTCCAAATTAGTTTTGAAATCTTAAAAAATCACAAACAATGGCGCCAAATCCTAGCTATTTCCCACTTGACGTTAAAATCAACCTTGCTGGCACGGCAGCAGAGAATCGATAATGAATACCGTGTTCTTCAGTTATCGCAACAATGAACACTGTTCCTCAGTCATCGAAACAATGACCACTGTGTTCTAGGAACAATGAAGAAAATGTTCTTTATTTATCGAAGCAACGAACACGGTGTTCTCCAGATGTCGGAACAATGAACATGGTGTTCTTGGAACAATGAACAATGTGTTCTTGGAACAATGAGCACGGTGTTCTCTAGTTATCAAAGCAATGACACACACTGTTCCTCAGTTATCGAAACAATGAACACGTGTTCTCCAGTTCTCGATATACTCGCGATCTTGGATATACTCAGCATCAGCCCCAACACCCGAAAGTGCAACCCCCAAAGGCCCCCCACCGTTTGCACAATATACATCTCGCGCCCGCCACAATTCGGCATTCCTGCCCAAACGTCTTCTCCCCCCGAGTGCTGCCTCAATGTTTACAACTTCTGGCCGGCGTGGCTCCATTTAAAGTTGTCCCTTCGAAAAATAAAAGTATATTTATACGTTGCGACACGTTTATGATTGATATTGCGTGATTATGAAACTATTTTAGTATTATTATGCTGTTCTTCATCTTCAGAAAGGATCCTGTAACTCGGATAAGAGCGGGGAAAGCACTTGGCAAAATCCTACAAAACAAAATAAAAAATGAAGAATGAAAACTCAGAAATGCCTCAAAAATTAAAAGGATGTTAGTCTTTTGTTAGACAAAACTTGCATAAATAAAATTTCGTGACTCTGAAACTTTTTAAAGTAACATTACGCTGTAATTTTTCTTGGATAAGAGCGGGGAAAGCACTGAGCGAAATCATATAGCAAAAACGAAGAATGAAAACTCAGAAATCCTTCTAAAATTAAAAGGGAAATTACACGTGTTTTGACGAAGATCAAACAGAAACCTTTAAGCACAAGAGAGTCACATACAAGCTGGAAGAAGAAGAAGAGGGAGACACGAGATCGTCAACAATGGAAGGAGGACACAGCGAGGCATCTTTCTTTTATAAATATTCCTGTCCTAAATCTCATTTGGGGAAGGTTCCATCTACGTCCATCTGACCTTTGCCCTTAAATAAATTAAGAAAGACTGAAATGCTGTTAAAAGCTAACTTGAGGTTATATGCCGATAGATTTATTGAATGAAATCAATACAATGGATCAATATTTGCCTTGAGATTAATGAAGGATTTGAAGATCTTGGTAAAAGTTTAATGAAAGAGCGTCTCTCTCTCTCTCTCTCTCTCTCTCTCTCTCTCTCTCTCTCTCTCTCTCGCACACACACACATTCCTATTGTTCCTAGAAATGTAAAAATGAAATAATTTTCAATAAAAATCCCCCCTCCCTCTCTCTCTTTAATTTTTTATTATTTCTAGAAGTGTAAAAAAAAGATATTTTTAATAAGAATTCTCTCTCTCTCTCTCTCTCTCTCTCTCTCTCTCTCTCTCTCTCTCTCTCTCTCTCTTCTCTTTTTTTCTTCTCTCTTTTTATTATTTCTAGAAGTGTAAAAAAGATATTTTTAATAATTCTCCCGCCCTCTCTCCTTTACAGCTAGGATAGAAGACGTTAAGGACCTTGACTACTGGGAAAAACTATAATTCTTAAATTTATATAGTCTCGAAAGGAGAAGATAACGCTACATGATAATCCAGGCATGGAAACAGAAAGAAGGAATTACCGAAAACATCGTGGAGCTAAAAATATCAGAAAGAGCAAGCAGAGGTAGATTAATAGTGCCCAAAAACTGCAGGAGGAAAACTAAGGAAAGCACACAGGACATTAATCCACCACGCACCAGCATCGATAATGCAGCGTCTATGCAATGCGTTACCAGCTCATCTGAGGAACATATCAGGAGTGAGCGTAGATGTGTTTAAGAATAAGCTCGACAAATATCTAAGATGCATCCCAGACCATCCAAGATTGGAAGATGCAAACTACAGAAGATGCATTAGCAATTCTCTGGTAGACATCAAAGGTGCCTCACACTTTAGGGACCTCCTGGGGCAACCCCCACGAACTGTAAGGTCTGTAAGGTCTCTCTCTCTCTCTCTCTCTCTCTCTCTCTCTCTCTCTCTCTCTCTCTCTCTCTCTTTACTTTTTTATTATTTCTAGAAGTGTAAAAAATCTTACTTATTATTACTAAAGTGTAAATATGGTATAATTTTCAATAAAACTCTCTCTCTCTCTCTCTCTCTCTCTCTCTCTCTCTCTCTCTCTCTCTCTCTCTCTCACACACACACACACACACACATTCCTATTATTCCAAAAATGGGTAAAAATGAAATAATTTCCAATAAAAATCCTCTCTCTCTCTCTCTCTCTCTCTCTCTCTCTCTCTCTCTCTCTTGCATCGAGAATAAGTGAACGACTTCCTCAACATAATTCATGCTTTATCTGAGTGACCTCAGTTCCTTCCCTCCACAGTTTGTTCCGGACTATTTCTCTTTCCCTGATTCCTTTTTTTTTTTTTCCTTCTTCGCTTGAGCGAGAAACCATAAAGAAATGAGAGAGAGAGAGAGAGAGAGAGAGAGAGAGAGAGAGAGAGAGAGAGAGAGAGAGAGAGAGAGAGAGAGAGTCTAACTCTGAAAACTTAGGAAATTAAGGAACTGCAGCCAAGAACCAGGGAGAAAGTTTGTAAGGGGGCAGTCCCACCAGTTCTTAACCGTAAGATCACTGGGATTATTTCTGTTGTTGCATTAGTGTCTATTGTCTTTGATGTCCTCTTTTGAAGACCACAAGTTTTTTCAAGTTCTCTTGTCATCTTTTTTCTTGATTTTCTTTCGGATTCACTATCGCTTGTCACCCCAGTTCCTTCTTGAGCTTAAATGCGGAAAACATCATCACTAGGCCAACTTTCTTCTTCTTCTTCTCCTTTTTCCTCTTGAAACTTTTTTGAACTTGACTTCCTCCTCCTCCTCCTCCTCCTCCTCCTCCTCCTCCTCCTCCTCCTCCCCCCCTCCTCCTCCTCCTCTCTCTCTCTCTCTTCAAGTCCTCCTACCTTCCCCTTTCGAAGAAGAAAAGTTTTACCTTTACTTGGGAAGGGAGCGTGTTGCTTTCTCTCTCATTTAACGTTTAAACTAATCTCTCTCTCTCTCTCTCTCTCTCTCTCTCTCTCTCTCTCTCTCTCTCTCTCTCTCTCTCTCTCTCTCCATTTTGCTTCTTTTCATCACAGAAATATATTGAAATATAATGGAAGGACAGAGTGCTTCTCTCTCATTTAACTTTTAAACCCATTCTCTCTCTCTCTCTCTCTCTCTCTCTCTCTCTCTCTCTCTCTCTCTCTATTGGAATTTCTTAGGTCTAACGTCGCACAACTACTAACAAGTGAACTCATTGTTATAAGCGAGATTACAAGCAGCTACGCCTACTGTAAAGTGCTAGTGGTCTATAGGCTTACGGACATATAATAGATCATTCCCAAAGCACATTTTTAATCATGTGCATGATGAAGGTAGTGGTAATGGCGAATGTGTAATTATGTTCTAGACATACAAATGGAACTGATGATTCAAATATTTTTACCATTCGAACAACAAATGTGTAATTATGTTCTAAACAAATAGATTAAACTTATGACTTGCATACTTTTAACATTCGAACCGTTGACATGAACGCTATGTACTGTCACATTCAACACTAACCAGGTAACAGTGTTAGGGATTTGGTAACAACGACTGTGTGACTATATTCTAGACAAAGAAATGGGACTGATGACCTGCTTACCTACTTTCAACATCGAAGCTGTTTACATGAAAGCTATGCATTGTCACTTCAAAATTCACCAGTTACGAAAACTAGTGATTCGGTTTAAGAAACCACAAGACCTTCACCATAAAACTGTTTTATTTTTATAAAACAGAGGTTTAATACATATTACACGCTGTTTACCTTGAGGCTTATCAAGAAATCACGATTTAAAATATCCTTA
Source organism: Macrobrachium rosenbergii (assembly GCF_040412425.1). Classification (NCBI taxonomy): domain Eukaryota; kingdom Metazoa; phylum Arthropoda; class Malacostraca; order Decapoda; family Palaemonidae; genus Macrobrachium; species Macrobrachium rosenbergii. Next base: position 1,472,167 of record NW_027100722.1, on the reverse strand, counting down.
AGGATTTTCAAAGTATCTCCACGAGGTATTTCACCCAAACGCGGATTTAACATTTTTCACCTCACTCCCATTACCGCTATTTCAGCTTCACTGCTTCGTCCCCCCTAATGGGAGAGGCGTTAATATAATTATTTACTTATTTATACAAACAAGGTTTTTAAATTTTGTTACAACCTGCCAAAATATATTTCATCGACTATTCTTATTAGTTTGAGTCGAGATCTGCATCTTTATAAAACTATTATTTTTTTATGTAAAAATCTGGTTTTTTAAGATTCTTTTTCGACAAACGAAGAAAAGTTCCTTTATTCCTCACACAGTTGGACTATGGAACAGTCTCCCTTAAGAGGATATTGTGCAATTGGAACCTCAGAAGTTCGAGCGAAGATGCAAACAATTCTCCTTGTATTTTAATCATTTACTTATATTTTCATATTTACTCATTAAGTTGTTAATCTATTTTATCTTTTCGAATAACTGATCTCTTCTTTCTGTATTCCTGTTACCTTCGGTGACTTCTTTCTCCTGAACACCATAATTCTTCGGAAGCTTGAATTTCAAGTCAGTGGCCCCTTTGGTGGGACTGTCCCATATGAATAGGGCTCATCTTCTAAGTAATAATAATAATAATAATAATAATAATAATAATAATAATAATAATAATAATAATAATAATAATAATAATAAATGGAGAGGCAAAAGTCTTCATCATCATCATCTTGCAATTTCTTCCTCGGATCCGACGCCTCTCTTTAGGAATTGCTATGCAGACAAATATCGTCTTCCTTCCTCCTTCCTCCTCCTCAAAGAGGCCTTTGAAGGGTTAATGAGCCTCCTGAGTTTTCTCTTCTCCTGATGAGAAGGAGGGAGGCTTATTAGCTCTCCTTGTCCTTAGAAGAATAACAATGCATTGTTAGTTGTCTGTCACTTCCTTTTGAAGACTTTCTTCGTTAGTGCAAATGAGGCCGTTTTCCATTATGGCTTCATGGATCGGGCACGTTTTTAGGGGCTATTGCTGGCCCACTTCCGCTCACGGTAGTTATATAACGTCTGCTGCAAGTTTCAAACTACTGATTGATGAAGTTTCTAAGCACTTGCTCAAGAAGTTTCGAGGCAATGATTAACTGTTACTGAAGTTTCTAAGCATCGACTGATGAAGTTCCTAAACACTGATTGATGGAGTTTCTAAGCACTGATTTATGAAGTTTCTCAGCAAAGATTTATGAAGTTTCTAAGCACTGATTTAGAAGTTTCTAAGCACTGATTTAAGAAAAACCTCTTGATGATCAGAATGTATAGTTAATGACCCCTAACTCTGACGTCCCAGAAGGACAGTTTTAACTCAGGAAATGTGTTCTTTGAACAGTCTCGTTTGCGTCAACACCCTGTAAGAGTGAGGACATTTTTTTTCTAAATACCAGGATATATATATATATATATATATATATATATATATATATATATATATATATATATATATATATATATATATAATCATATATACCAAACCTAATTTTCTAACTTCACTGGACGAGAGCACCGTTCTAAACGAACGCAGTACCTCTCTTACTTCCTAGCAATCGTGTGTTCCGACTCTAACGACTGCAGTAATTATATCTCGGTTTAGTCTTCCAAAATTCTCGTATAACTCCCTGTCAATTTCCTCTTCAGAGAAACCGGAATCAACTAGCTGTTTAATTTTCCCAAAAACATAAAAGCTCAGTCATATTTTACACTCCACGGAACAATTACGGCCCACACGCACTGCAGCGATAAAAAAATTCATTTGAATCCCCTATAACAACGAAAAGGGACTCCGGGATTATTAATAAAGCCTAAATGGAAAAAAATAAAATTATTTCTGCGTCCCGTGAAGTTCGCCAGAGCGGAAATGGCATTTGTGGATTCCGTCATCACTCCAAAATGAAATCACGAATCTTTCAGCGGAATGATAACCCCAGACTTAATTCCTGTTCCCCTCTCATTTCATTTCCATCACTGCAATGACCTATATATGTGGATATTATTTACCTCAATATTCACTGGCTTCCAAAGACCGGAGTGGGTATTATCATCTAAATGCTGTATAGAGGAAAGTGGACATTACCTCTATATCATTTACTGACCTGCAGAATTTACAATCTTTTCTCTGTTCGAAATTACTCAATACCTGAATGATACTAAAACCTCATGAATGATTGAATGAGAATGAATGAAATTTGGGCATACGGCCCGGCCCTGGAAGGGGAGTAGGCCATTCATCAGTGCCCTATAAGCCAATGTATAAACGCTTGGAATTT
>NW_027100722.1:1459867-1467367 GCF_040412425.1 Macrobrachium rosenbergii | reverse complement strand
TTAAATCATCTACGCTCAAACCTGTTATTTCTCAGATGAGCTGGTAGCGCATTGAATCACCTGCATTATCGATGCTGGTGCGTGGTGGATTAATGTCCTGTACCTATTCAAAATCAATTTTCCTGGTAAAGTTTTGAAAAACTAAATTAATCTACCTCTGCATGCTCTTTTTGATAATTTTAGTTCCATGATGTTTTCGGTAAATTCCTTCTATCTGTTTCATGCTTGAATTACAATGTAGCTGTTTTCTTTTCCTTTTTCAAAAATATAAATTTAAGAAATGTAGTCTTTCCAGTAGTCAAGGTCACTTTTTCATTCCAGCTGTAAATTTTTGTAAAACATTTTCAGTGCAATATCCTTTTGAAGTGTGGGTACCATATTTTATTGAATATTCAATGGACTACGGGAACATTTTTATAAAGCATAAATGTTTTTCAAAAATTTTCTTGTTTTGAAGTGCCGGGAACATTCCCATTTTTGCTTTGCATTTTGCCAATAAATTGCTATTTGATCATTAAATAACATTTCAGCGGAAATCACCCCAAAATCTTAACTTTCCTTGTTTAGTGATAAACTCATTTCCTTTATATGCATATAGATTCCTACTTTATCACCATAAGTTCATTGATTCAAATTTATCAGAGTTAAATACCATCCTATTTATCTAAATGCCCATTTATATATTTTGAAAGTGGAGCAGTTCCTATCTTCATTTAAAAAATTTCTCTACTTATTCTTGTTCTCTGTTCATAAAATTCTTAATACTGGAGTCCTTAAAGATACTGTCTATGTCTGCAATCAATGATCTCACAAACAGCAATACAGCTAACACCGTACCCTGTGGGCCATTCATATTATGGCAATTCAAAGAGAGAGATTTCTCAATCGTTTCATCACTATCTGTTTTTTGTTTCAAAAAAATTTATCCATCTTCCTACTTTGTCAACAATGTTAGTTTTCTAATTTTTTTGCCCAAATATTAGATCTACCTTGTCAAAATCCCGGAGCAAAAAGTCTAGGTAAACCACATCATCCTTTTCTTTATCATATTTTTATATATGCTCTTGTCCCACTAACAGTTGAATTTGTGTACTTTTCAGGTTATGTTGTCCTATATTGAACAATCTACCCATTAAATGTTTCATTATATTTTTTTCATTACCCTTGTATACTTTCATAATATGAGATGTCAGACTCATCTAAGCCTAAAATTACTTGCCTCTAGTCTTGAACCACTTTTGAAAGTAGGAGTTGATATGCTAATTTATGCTCTTCATAGGCCTCTTGCCAGTCATCCATAGTTTGTCTTAATAATACCAGCGTCTTTGGATTGAATGAACCAGGTTGTTTAACAATATGGCAACTCATCTGGTCCTGGACTCTGATCCATTTTAATTTCATGAATAGCCTGCACAATATCGTCTTCTGAATATCTATATCTGATAAGTATTCAGTACATTTTCAATCTTATTTCTGTATCATTATCTTCATTGTCAATTCTAGAAATTCACTCTTATATCTTTCTGCTAATATGTTACATAAGACCATTCGTTAAAGAGCCCTTCAATTCTTAGAGGCCTAAACAATCTTATTCTAGTTCATCTTTAAATTGTATGATGAATAAAAATTTTAGAGTTTTGAGAATATTTTGTAGTGTCATTTCTTCTAAAATTCCATTTTTCATTTTCTTTTGATAAAAAGATAATCTTTTGTTCTGCATTTAACAAACTATTTTATTTTTAGTTCCATCACTTTCCATGTATTCTGTTCTTTCTTTTGCAAGAGCTTTTTTCCACTTTCTAATTTTCTGGAACAAGATCCTTCTGTCTCTTGAGAAGAGAGAGAGATGATTACTTTTTTTCTTCGGTATAAATTTTCCACTATTTCCTCTAACTTTTATATAATATATCGGTATTTACCTGTAATCATCACTTACAAATAAATTTTCCCATTCTTTGTTTAATTCTTCATTTATTTTTGACAATTTATATTCTTACACTAGAAATTGACCCATATCCTTCCCATTTTTTCGTCTCCCAGCTCCTCTGTTTTCGAGGATGTTCTGGAACAGACTGTTCCCTTGACATTATGCATCTGTCTTGTTTACTGAATCTTATTTCTTTAACATAGTTCAACTTCAAGACAAATACTAGATCTAAAATATTATCCAGTCTTGTTGGCTCTCAGGATTTAACAATCATGTTCTAGTTTTCATATCTAATAGCTTTTCAAATTGCCTCTTATCTTCTGCACTACATTGCTCTATTTTTTATATGTATAAATACAACGACTCTCCTATTCGTTCTTTCCATTCTACAAAAGGAAAGTTAAAGTCTCAGCAGCTAGTCAGAGTCCTTGTGTTTTCTACTTATTTCATCCAATTATTCAATTATTATGTCAAACTCTTTTAGTATTAGGTGGTCTATATATTACAATGTTCACTAATTTTTCAGATTCAAATTTTCGATAGTAATTCACATTTGTCATACTCATTTTCAAAGATTTTTCCTTGATTGGAACATCTCCCATATATCTAACTCCAACTCCCCCTTGATTTCATTTTTTCTAAAACTATAAGATTGAAAACCCTTTATCTGGTCACTTTTTGACACAGTCTCTTTCAAAATACAATTTCTGTTATTCAATATTTCTATTTTTTCAGCATTTTGGGTTAGTTCTTTTCAACTCTATCTTTCTTTTGAGTTACTCGAAACTAAACCCTGCGTTCATCACTATGATGGTTTGAAGACTTCTATCTCCATTATCTAATCATGGGTAATAATAAATTTTCCCATGTCTCTTTCCTGTTCTGATATGTTGATCTTTTTTTCATTTTGCAGAAAAAACAATAAAAAGCCAATTTTCCATTATATTTGTTCTTCCAGTTAATATTTATTCAAATTTTTTTGCATAAACCTGCAATTATCAAAATATCTGCAATAATAAAGCATCATAGATAAGTTGCTTGTTCCTTGTGCTATAATAAAAATGCTGAATCATATACGTGCACATTTCATAATGTGTTGTTGGCTTGCTTTTTAACAAACAACATGATCTTTGTTCTTTTCTTTATTTGTTTCATTTTTACCTTGATTTTTTATATGTATTTGAGAGAGAGAGAGAGAGAGAGAGAAGAGAAAAATTTTAAAAGTCAGAGAAAGTTACAAAAGGGGCTCTGGAGACCTGGAGAGTAACGCTCGAGAGGAAAAATGAAAGGAGGATTTTCAACAGACGAAGACAGAAGTAGAAGGGGAACAAGATGATACAAACTGTTTACACTTAATCAATAACTTGTTTACCTGGCAATTAAGCCCCTTCTGCTATCAGATACCTGCCGAAGGTTCAAGGTTTATTCCACACCTAAAAAAACTCTCTCTCTCTCTCTCTCTCTCTCTCTCTCTCTCTCTCTCTCTCTCTCTCTTTCCCAATGCCCAATAATTCCTAGCTCCTAACTGTCAAAATAAGAACATATTATAGAGTATATTCAAAATCAGGTTAAATGAGCTTAAATTATTCCTTGAAAAACTGAAATTAATCAGCCAAACATACTATTTTATTCGAAAAATTGTTTTTAATGAATGTCTAGTGAATAGAATAAATATTTTTCATTGAATAAATATTTTTCACTGATTAAATATTTTTCATTAAAAAGTATTTTTCATTAAATACTTTTCATTGAATATATATTTTACATTGATCGACTTAATATTATCAATTAAATATTCTACACTGAATATTTTTCATTGAATAAACATTTTCACTGAAACATTTTCACTTGAATAAATATTTTCTCTGAATGAATATTTTTCGTTGAATAGATATTCTTCATAGAACATTTTTCATAAAATAGATATTTTTCAATGAATAAATTGTTAAATTGAATAAATACTTATCATTAAACAAATATTTGTCAGTGGATAAATATTTTTTAATAAATATCTTTCGATTAATAAATATTTTTCTTAAAAAAAAAATATCCCAAAATTGCTTCAGCTGTTTAGTGATGAAACTCTCACTATCTGTTCCTATCAAAACGATAGAGGCGAAACCAAATGATTTAATGAAGGCTCACAAATATTTGCATTTAATTCTCTCGATGTTAATAACTCATATTGGTGAGTTATATTGGTGACGACTGGCTTAATTATGATAATCATATTCATTTTTAAAAAATTTTCCTTCAATTTTGGAACTACAAAGAGAAATCATATTACAGGTTCTAAATATATAATACGGTTTAGGAATTCTTTTAGAGATAAAATTCTTTTCGTGATAAACAAAAAGGCCTTTATTTGAAAAAATTAAATATCACTCAAAAATTCTGTGGAATTGGAGAGAGAGAGAGAGAGAGAGAGAGAAGAGAGAGAGAGAGAGAGAGAACAAGATGAGAGAAACTGTTTGCTGAAAATAACTTGTTTAGCTGGGATTAAACCCTGCCGTTTATTTTATATGCTGAAAATGATTTACCGGTTTCACTCTCTCTCTCTCTCTCTCTCTCTCTTTCTCTCTCTCTCTCTTCAAGAACTCCCCTCTCTACTGCGACCACAACCCAACATAATGCTGGTTTTGCGTTCTTTCTTATCTCTCTCTCACAATAACACATAATGTTGAGACACAAGAACATTTTATAGACACTGAATAAAAAAATCAGGTTAAATTAAATTAAATTATTCATCTAAATAATTTTCTGAAATTAATTTGCAATAAATATACTATTTTATTCCAAAAATTGTTTTTTTTAACAATGTCTAGTAACTAAATAAATATTTTCATTGAATAAATAAAAATCACTGATAAATATTTTTCATTATAAAAATTTTCATCAAATCTTTCATCAATAGTTATATTTTACATTGACCTTGACCCAATATTGTTTCAATTAAATATTCTACACTGAATATTCAAATGAAAAAACATTTTCACTTGAATAACATATTTCAAAAATGACCATTTCTTCATTGAATAGACAAGATTCTTCAAATTAATTTTCTCAATAAAATAAATATTCTGCTATCAATGAATAAATATTTAAAATGCTCAGACCTGCTCTGATTAACCAAAGCAGTGGATAAATATTTTTTTAAGAAATATCTTTCGATTAATAAATATTTTACAGACCTTAAAAAAATATGCCCCAAAATTTCTTGTGAGATGTTTACCAGAAACTCTGCTAACTATCTTCCTAATCAAAAATATCTTTCACTGATCAAATATTTAATGAAGGCTCACAAATCTTTGCATTTTATTCTTCTCAGATGAGCTTAATAACTCATACTGCTGATTATATTGGTGACGAGACATTAATGTCTGATAATCATATTCATTTAAAAAATATTTTCCTGAAGGAACTACTAAGAGAAATGATTTTTCAGGTTCTAAATATATAATACGGTTTAAACAAATCTTTTAGTAAAATTCAAGATAAACATTAATAAATTGTTCTTTATTTGAAAAATATTAAATTTCACTGTAAATTCTGTGTTCCTATTGGATTTGAGAAGATTTGGTAGTGTGGGTTATTATTATTGCAATATTCAAAACTCAGAGTAGATAGAAGTTTTATGAAATCATATTCATTTAAAAAGCCTTGTTTTGGAAAAAGAAAAATTTATTTTACTTTGCTTCTAAATTTGCCAATAGAATTTAGCTATTTGATCATTAGAGATAACTATTTTTCTTCAACATCACACCTTCTTTAAAAATATTTCCTTTCACCAAAATTGTCTCATTATTGAGTCCTTATTTTCCGCTAAAAATTTATCAGCCAGTTAAACCCATATTTATCTCTGAACATTTTTACTTCTCTCTCTCTCTCTTTGTACAAACTTCACACACAGCAAGACTTACACATTTTGAGATGAATAAAACTAAGTCCTTAACATTTACATTAAATCATCAAAAAGATAAAATTTTTCACCGATGAAGAAAATTTGCAAAAGTTATATACTATTCGACTGAATCATGTTTCAATTATTTTCTTTAACACTTGCATATTAAAGTAACTGAAGAAACGAGCAAGAAAACTGAGATTAAAACATATTTTTTAAGATAAAAATCACGATAACAACATTACGATTATAAAAACTCACATGTACTGTACTACGGCACACTACAAAGATTCGTTTCAGTAGTTACATAGTCACCCCTTCCCCAACCCAACCCACCACCCAAAAAAAAGGAACAGGCCTACCCTCCATTACAATCAAATGAAAATGCTAGCACCAAGAACAACCTCAGAGATTTCACCAAAGACCAAAATTTCCGGGTCAGTTTTTTGAAGGATTACACGATCAAATTAATCCTCTTCTAAATCTGGCTTCAGTCCGACGGAATCTTCTGCTCGGTCCTTCGACAAACTTCAGAAATGCTCAGAAATTAATGATCTCGTCAATCCTCGCCTCCTTCGTCAAAGCAGCAGGAGGGGAGAATTTTCATCTCTTATTTCTGTATCATTATCTTCAGGGGAAGACTGAGAAGGGTGGGAATCAGGGAAGCAAGCAAGAGAGAGAGAGAGAGAGAGAGAGAGAGAGAGAGAGAGAGAGAGAGAGAGAGAGAATCTCTACATGGAACTAAAACCAACTTAAAATCTCTCACCCATATTCAGAGCAAATTTAGTCTAAGAATATCCTTCTTTCCTAAATAGCTCAATATTACAAAGACCGATAGAACCTCACTGTATTACCTGTAATATTCTCTAAAACAACATTACGTTCCATTATCCCGACCCAACTGACAGACGGAGATATTTTACAAAAGCATCAAACAATTAAAAAAATGTTTTGCTCACAAATTATTTCCCGATTATGAGAAGCATTTTCAATCTTCGAAAAGTTACTCTGCGATTTGAAAGGAAGTTTTCATTTGATGAGAAAATTGACTTTGATTTGTTATGTTTAGCTAGAGGTGGCCGGGATATGCAACCCTGTGTCTTTATCTAGCCCAGGCCCGAAGGTAAAAGGGGTAGAGAACGCCTCTTGAAAGCAGGAAGGTTGTAAGGATCATAACACCACTGGGAGATGGAGAAGGAAGCAGATACAGCGCTGCCAACTACAACCAGGTGGTTGTATGTGTTGTAGTTTGGGATAAAAATTAACTCGTAAGAGCTGTTGGTTTTGTCTGGACTGGATTTGGAGGAGACGATTGAGGGGAAGGGGAGGGGGGGGGAGAAGGACACAGGGGGGGGAAGAAGGAACGGGGAAGGGGAACGGGGAGGGGGGAGGGGAGGGGGATGGAGAAAAGAAAGGGAGTGAAAGACGGAGAGAGAAGACAAGAATTAAGTCTAAATTGACGACCATATCAGACATATACCGTCACAGTGCCTAACCGAGGAAATGGCCTCTCTCTCTCTCTCTCTCTCTCTCTCTCTCTCTCTCTCTCTCTCTCTCTCTCTCTCTCTCAGCAATTAAGAACCAAAGGAATTAAACCACCAATGAAAAAGAAACATTTCAACTTATGGGGGTGAAGCTGCTAGTCCCATATGCCCATTAAATTACAGATGAT
>NW_027100722.1:1437367-1454867 GCF_040412425.1 Macrobrachium rosenbergii | reverse complement strand
ATTTCTCTCTCTCTGAAAGATAAAAAATGGTCAGCTATGACTTCCTCCAATCACAGTGAAGACCTCCAATAAACCACTGATTGCGGATTCAGTCTGGAAGGCAATATAGCTGTCGGGTATATGATAAAGGGGCGGTATCCCGCTAAAATATTCCCTCTAACCACTAACCTCCCCCTCCATTACCCCGTCCATAAAAAATTATTCCAAAGTACGCCGAATGTAACTAGGAACATTCAAACTGCTTTCTTAGATTTCAGATTAACGTTGATTCTTTGACTCATTTCCCCCTAAAACTCAGATTCATTCCCCACTGAAAACGCAGACTAATTTCTGTTAAAAACCAAATTCATTTCCACCTAAAAAAAAACAGATTCATTTCCCGCTAAAAAAGCAGACACGTCTGTAGAATCGAAGACATTTGAAGCCAATAAGCCGATTCCACTCCTTCGTCTCACCTCCCTCTCCACGAGTTCCACTCTCACACCGTCGAGACAGCAGCAGCAGCAGCAGCAGTCATTCTCTCTCCAGCCAGAGAGAGAGAGAGAGAGAGAGAGACACCAATGGAATCATTCCCTCGTTGGAAGCCGAAGGGACATGGGTGAGCAGAGGCTTTCGGTTCTAGGTTGTAAGGATACAGGGTCAGAGGGGGTAGGAAAGGGCCTGTTCTCTCCAATTGGAAGGAGGTTCTCCTGCAGGAAGGAAGGAAGGAAGGATGTTCTTCTGTCATTGTTCCTGAAGGTTATCCCGCTAAGGATGCGACAGTCCTTGAAGAGGACTTGATGTTCCTGTCATTCACATGTTAATGTTACAAGATAATGAATAAACAAATAATATAAAACCTGAATAGCATTATATAAAATAATAAAACTTTCTAATCAACCTCTCTCCCTTAATATAAATGTTTACAAACATTCCCATCTTTACATTAGTTTCTCCAAAAGAAAAAAGGAAAAAAAATTTTTTTCAATGAGGTCTTTCCACCCTGAATTCTGTCAAGACTCTCAGGAAGATAATTCCTAACTACTTTTCCATGAGTAAATGCCATAAAATCTGACAGTATACACTTACAGGCTCATTGTGTATAAATAAATAATCTTCTTAAACTTTTTGAGGTTTAAGGTAACATTATCTGACATTCCTGCTCATACCAGGGTTCATTTGTATGTATGTATGTATGTATACACAGCTATACTTAAATTATGTATATCAACATACATGCACACTTATACATATATATATATATATATATATATATATATATATATATATATATATATATATATATATATATATATATATATATATATATATATATATATTGTGTGTGTGTGCTCGCTCGTCTGTTTTATCCAGATATTTTGAACACAACTGCATACCAATACCTGCGCAGCATTCTTAAAAATAACCGACAGACTCTATTCTATAGCAGTAAATGAAATTACACACACACACACACACGCACATAACCAACTTGCTTTAGGCAGTGCATTTACATAACCTAATGAGAGAGCACACTTGTGTAACACAGCACTGATTCCTTCCCACTGAGAACCACAGGAACAAGATTTCTGCTTCTATGCAATGTTATCACGAAGCAATTAACGAATTTCTTTCTCAGGCCCAAAAGCTGAAGGATGCAGGGATTACAAGATGGGAATCTGATTCTCTCTACCGTATTTAGTTTCTGTATTTAGTCACTTTTTGATGTTATGTAGTTGCTATGTGAAACGTGTCCTGTAGAAAATAGTCTTCACTAATTATAGTACTGCAATACTTCGGCAGTTTTATAGAGAAACGAGAATATCAAGAATGTTTCCTGCGTGAAAATAACACAATGCTTCTGACTTTCCTTGACATTTAAAACAGATTGTTTTGTATAGTAACTGAAATGATTTTTTGTATAGCAGAAATGAATTAACTGTATTATATAGTGAGTTGAAATGATTGTATTGTATAGTGAGTTTAAATTATTTTATTGTATAACGAGCTGTACTGATTGAATCTCATAGTTAGTTCAAACTACTGTATTTTATACCGACTTGAAACGTTTGTATTTTACAGTGATTTGAACCGATTGTATAGCGAGTTAAATTGAAGGAAATTATTGTGTTGTATAGTGAGTTGCACTGGCTGTTTCCGACAGAGTTGCAACCATTGTATTTTTTTAGCGAGTTGAAACGACTGCATCTTATGGTGAGTTGAAACGATTGTATTGTGTTGTGAGTTGAAAAGATTGTACTGTATAGTGAGTTTTAATTATTGCACTGTATACTGAGCTGTAATTTCATTTCATAGTTAATTGTATCGCTGTATTTAATAAGACACAACTAAACAACGTACCAACACCTACTCTCTTAGCAAAGAAAAACAGTTGTATCTACAGTACACACACACACAAACACTGTACCGGATGTAGGCAAAAAAAACAGAAAACACCATCTAACGAACACTTAGCTCTTTTAATTCCCTTTTATTAGCCATTCAATTGCATGCACAGTCAAGATCAATTGTAGCCATTAACAGCTGAGGTCATTAGCATACTTGATTTCACTAGATATCGCCGCAAATCCCTGTCCATTTGCATTTTTAATCATCTGTGTGTGTGTGTGTGTGTGTGTGTGAGAGAGAGAGAGAGAGAGAGAGAGAGAGAGAGAGAGAGAGAGAGAGAGAGAGAGAGAGAGTTCTTCGCTCCTGTTTCAAGTAAATCAAGAAAAATCTTGTCTATCTAAACACGCCGGTGTCGAAAGTCTAACAGTCATATCAAAATCGTTACTTAAGGTCAAAATATACAAAACATTCATCTCATAATGGATGCATCAACACCACGGTGAAACATGGCGTTTACACACGTCGGCAACTTATCTCATACATATCACAAACAGGTTGACAACAAGTCGACGACCGTTAAGTGGGGAACGAAGCTTTGACCAGTGGTCGATGATCGTATGAAGCACTGGTTAGGACTACCAACCAAGTCGTTGACTTGTAATCAACCTGTTTGTGATATGTATGAGATAAGTTGCCGACGTGTGTTAACGACATGTTTCACGTTTATGACATGTTCCGCCATATTGTGACGTAACATAAATGGTCATGCATATTATGGGTTCAGCATGAAATGATCGTTATGCGTTTGAAAGATTTCCCTCCTTAACTGAGGTTTCCAGAAGCTGGAATGAGTTTGGAAAAGACATTCGGCGTCTTCTTTTGGTCGCCAGTGTCCTGGATCAATGTAACACACTCAAGGTCTGACACCTTAAGTGCAAGGGGCACTTCAACACTCTTGCTAAATTCCAAGTATGCATTTTACTATTTATATCTACTTATACCAGAATATTATATTGTTTACGCCTCTTCTGTAATGTAAAGAATTTATCTTTCATGGGCAAATCACGCAAAAATATTCCGTCGCGTTCAGTCATCGTCAGCAACAAAATTTGACCCTTTAATCTAAAGTTGCCGACAGCGTGTACGACGTCAGCAGTGTCCAGAAGCAGAAGCAATATTCCATTTTATGGATAACCCAGATCCCTAACTCCCCTCCCCATCCACCTCCCTCTCCCTCATCGGATCCAATCCGGTACATCCACCTCCTTCGCCTGGAGGTTGGTGAAGTAGAGGGGAATTTGAGGGCTGTGCTCTTTTAGAGAGGACGCTGGACTGATTGGAAAACTGAGCTTTTATACTGAATGACACATGAAAATGGTGGACGATTATTGTTTATCTGGTTGCAGGAAAGGCAGCTCCTGGTAGAGGTCTTTAAATATTCATAATTTTCATGTTAGTAACGGCTCTAGAGACAACTGAATTTTGCGAGTGGGTGGGAGACACAAATTGTCAAATGTGAAAAATTATGAAAAACTGAAATGTATCAACTTCAGATATCCTTGTACAGGTCAGTGAATATTAATCCTAGCAGTTCTTTTATTGCATTGTACACTTTTTACATTTATCTGCGAAAAAGATTCAGTATCCAAATATTTCCTTTCAGTATAAAATACCTTAGTCAAGTGAGATCTCTTCATTAACAGTTTTTACATGGAGTTGTCATGGTCTCATTCTTATCTTTTTCTATGAATATTCTACGAAATATGCTTTTACAGAGAGAGAGAGAGAGAGAGAGAGAGAGAGAGAGAGAGAGAGAGAGAGAGAGAGAGAGAGAGAGAAGAGAGAAAAATAATTTCTCGTTAAGAGCAATCTCGTACAGTCAAAGGACATAAAAGTAATGTGACAAGAATAATTGTTTTTCTAAATCATCCCAAAAAAATATTTTATTCGCTGCTTCCAAATTTCTCAATTCCAGAATCTTTGGCAGGACGAATATTACCGATTCCTTCAGCGCTAAATGAGGGGAAAACGCACAGAAATATTCACAAGGAACCCTAAACTAATCAGAGAAGCAAAAAATGAATAAACTGTCATTATTACTGTTAATACCAATATTGTTTAAACGTTCAAATTGACACGGTTCCAAATTACTCGTATGCAAATCAAGCCTCGACAGAATGGCAAGACAACTTGTGGATACAAAGCGAAAACAGACAAAAGAATAACGATAAATAACAACGCAAAAAGTATAAACAACAAACACACAAGTGTAAACTGACACAAATCAGATGTCAGTACAAACAAATATGTGTCCTTCCCTTAATCCTCCAAGAGACAAGAAACAAAGAGATCCAGTTCCTCTTCCTTCCTCCAAAGCAACGAAGGACGGAAAGAACAAACGACGAAGCTCAGCTTTGTTTGTCAGTTGTTTGTTCGTCGTTTGTTTTCGATTCTCCAGCGACTGAAGGAGGATTGCCCAGCCACAGGAGGACTCCCCCTTGAAAGAATCCTTTCCTTTCTCGCTTGGTTGGGCGCCTCTCTCCTGCAGGACTCTCGTCGGGAGGAGTAAGGAATGGATCCTGTGTCTGGTGTCGATGGATTCCGGAAGGATGTTGATGTGTGTGAGCGAAACAGTTCGTAACAAAACACATACAAGCAAGCACAAACAGACGTGGTCAACGTTCATACTACTGGGGGCAATCACGATTAAAAATTGCAAAAAAAAAAAAAAAAAACAGGAATTTTTGGAGAAAAATTTTGATAAAAACAGTGGACTGTGAATTGGCTTGAGAAAGAGGCCATCATTCTCTCTCTCCCTCCCTCTCTCTCTCTTAAGAGGTAAGCAATTGTACACAATACTTAGCCACGACCAAAATAAAAACACTGAGTGAATAGTATCGAGAAGAGGCTCTCTCTCTCTCTCTCTCTCTCTCTCTCTCTCTCTCTCTCTCTCTCTCTCTCTCTCTCTCTCCTAAGAGGTATGCAACTGCACACAATACCTAGCCATGAAAATCTTGAACAGCACAAAAGCTTTTACAATAACTGACTCTCCTATTCCCAAACGAAAAGCAAATCCTTCCGGATACGTTGAGCCAAATCACTGCAAATGAAGAGGAGACTTTCTATTTATAAAAGTTCCCTTCGAAGAGAAATAGAGAGAGAGAGAAAGAGAAATTCCAGCAAGTTTCTATTTACAAATGATCCCTTCTCAGAGAAACAGAGAGAGAAAGAGAAATTCCAGCAAGTATCTATTTACAAAGGATCCATTCTAGGAGAAATAAAGAGAGAAAGAGAACTTAAAGCAAAAAGCGGAAGGGACGACACTCAAAACAATGGGGAGATGTAATCTCCCAGCAGATGTATTAAAAGCGGTGTTTACAGTACTTTATATAGTAAGAGAGAGAGAGAGAGAGAGAGAGAGAGAGAGAGAGAGAGAGAGAGAGAGAGAGAGAGAGAGAGAGAGAGTCCAAGCACAGACCAGGATTGAATTCAAAATATGACACAAATATTCCTGAGGGGAAATATTCCAGTCACTCATAAATTATTACATTAATCCATCCTTACAACTTAATAAAGAATCCAAAATCATTTTAGGATAGGAATATCCTTCAACTTTCCCAGGACACTCAATGCCCCTACGAGCATTATCTCGCACCTCTGTCTTCTTTACCAAGGGGCCATCATTCACTTTCGTCTCTCTTTTTTTTTATCTTTCTCTTTCGCTTTTATCAATTCTTTCGCCCACTCAACTCTTAAGGCTATGAAAAGAGGGAGTTGGAGTGGTTGGACAGCAAGATAAAGAGCGCCACAAAATGAGAGATGAGCTATGAGGATCTCAAGGTGGAACTGGGAGAAAACACCACAGTTGCATTAAGAATTAATAACTAGAGAGGGCCTGGCGTAAAGTAAAATTATTTTTTTGAAAACATCAAACGCTATTTATCTATATTAACTATAGATTAAAAACACTTGTAATTAAATAACACTGGGCGAGTTTTTACAGTAATTACACGCAGACGCAAAGATATAACCCAGGGAGCCGAATTCATAAGCGTCAGAAAGACGAAGGAACACATTTCTTCAAGAACACTTTGGGAGGAGTTCCAGCTCCGAAGATACAACAGTTCTCGCTGCATTTTGTGAGCGCAGAGAACGCCTGGGAGATTAGGTAAGTTCTGGGACCACTTGTGAAGAAGAAGAAGAAGAAGAAGAAGAAGAAGAAGAAGAAGAAGAAGAAAGAAGAAGAAGAATATGGGTTAGATGTATTCAAAGTTTGCTGATCACATTTACCAGGCCAATTAAAATACAAGTTATGTAAGAGAGAAAGCAATTTTAATTACTTGATAATTATCTCCTAAAATTACGTGTGTTTTTAGAAGATGATTTTCAAGAAATTGTCCCTGATGATTACCATTAACACCTCATAAAAAGGGGACTATTTTTCGAGACCCAACCTTGGCACTGAAGCACTATACGCTTCAATGCCAAGCTGTCTCCGAAAAAAAAGTTGCCCAATTTCTAAAAAAGAAAATGAAGGTCCTAAAATTATTATTATTATTATTATTATTATTATTATTATTATTATTATTATTATTATTATTATTAGATGAACCCTATTCATAAGGAACAAGCCCACTGCAGGGGCCATTTCCTTGAAATTCAAGCTTCAAAGAATATGGCCTTCATTTGAAAAAGTAGAAGAGATCAGTTATTAGAAAAAAAAAAAAAAAAAAAAAAATATATATATATATATATATATATATATATATATATATATATATATATATATATATATATATATATATATATATATATATATATATAATCAAATTTCATTACTGTGTGTTCATTACGTAATCATCGTTCCTTTTTTGTCAGTGAATAAACCTTGTTTTCAAGAGATTTTCTCCAGATATGATATTCTCAGGCCCGACGAATGAGATCTTTTTAGGCGCCGTGCACTGTGTCATGCTAATGCACTGCACACTCAACAACGCTCAGATACACCCACGTGGAATATCAACGCTGAATCAGGTCCTATGAGCTTTGAAATAATAAACCCATTCGTCATGACTAACCACACGAGTCCAAAATCGCCACTTTTCAGAGCTAGGCTAATTCAGATTGCCTTTTTGTTGTGTGGTATGTGTTAGGTCGTTGTCATTAATCCCAGGGCAAATTCGTTTCAGCTCGTTCATAAGAACGATGGCTACATCCGCACAGTATTATTATTATTATTATTATTATTATTATTATTATTATTATTATTATTATTATTATTATTATTATTATTATTATTATTATTGTTTGGACGTTTTGGGTTCACTTGTTTTCTTAATTTCTTAAATGACAAAGAAGTTCTTTTTGATGCCTCACCAACTCAGGGTTAGACTTTTCTCCTCTACTCTGTCTTCTGCACACCCAAGGACCATCAACTTTCTAAGTACAATTTCAAAAAATGTAATAAGCATGATTTAAGATACACACACACACACACATATATACAGTGTGTGTATATATATATATATATATATATATATATATATATATATATATATATATATATATATATATATATATATATATATATATATATATATATATATATATATATATATATATACTATATATATTATATTATAAAATATCATATACACACTATATATGTTAATTAGAAAATATCATAATACACCTGAATAATTAATTCCTTTCTGCTGCCTTGCAAAATTAATTAAAACAAGATGATTTTACTTCTGTAATAATCACTTCCTCCAAAAACAATATCTAAAAAAATAATATTGTATACGCACTAATGGTATTTGAGAAAAAAGTAATTGAAAGTCTTATACACGAAAATATCTCATTGAAAATAATAAAAAAAATAAAAATTACTGTTGGCATTGCTGCAAAGAACTTATCTCTTGTTCATGTGTTCCTGTGGCCATTCCTTACATGAACAGAACAAACCACAAAACTAAGTTTGCCAGAGAACCACAAACTTAGATTGCCTGTTTGCCTACAGAGGTCACGTCACGGCCAAGAAAATGCCATTATCTGTAACAGCACAGAGAGAGAGAGAGAGAGAGAGAGAGAGAGAGAGAGAGAGAGAGAGAGAGAGAGAGAGAACCAAATATTTCATCTAAACCAGATCTTTAGAAACAATATTGGATTTAAATATATACAATAATAAAACAAGGTAAGGAAATAAATTTAACAACTCCTTGTTTGCAGGAAATTAAGTACGAAGCCATACAAAAAGAATGGCAACACTAGATGAACATTTCACTCCATTACTACAAATGATTACAAAAAATACATGCAATTACTCTGGTCACAACCGAACGAGGTCTGTAGAAGTCTCGACTATCAGACCTACACTTCCAAAAGCTTCCAACATCAAGGTGACCAAACAACATTCTGATGTCTACCTCTCAATGAAATTCAGAAAAAAAGCAAATTTCGAAGGTTCCTGTCACTAACAACAACATAAAACAACGTGGAACAGCAACATCAGAGGAGATTATGCAAATGGAAGATTCTGGACATACTTAAACCAAATCGTGATTTGAGTTCACAAGGCCTCAGTCTCATCTAATCTGAAGATATTCCAGGAATTCCGGTCCCCAGGGATTTCAAAGGCACGACAGTGA
This sequence comes from Macrobrachium rosenbergii, assembly GCF_040412425.1. Classification (NCBI taxonomy): domain Eukaryota; kingdom Metazoa; phylum Arthropoda; class Malacostraca; order Decapoda; family Palaemonidae; genus Macrobrachium; species Macrobrachium rosenbergii. The sequence continues at coordinate 1,445,889 of NW_027100722.1, read as the reverse complement.
ATTTCACATGAAGTGATATTCCTGCATTTTTATTTGTGAGTATAAAAATCACCCAGATATATGTATTACTAGCTGACCAACTTGGCACTGCCCGGGAAAACTCTGAATGACAGAATACGGGTAGGGGGAGGGGAGGGTGGGGAAAAAGGGAGGGGAGACAGAAAGGAGAGGGGGATGGGGAAGGGGAGTGGAAGGGAAAGGGGGAGGGAGGAAGAAAGGAAAGGGGGAGGGGGAATGGGGTGGGGAGGGGAGGGGAGGTAAAAAGAATGGAAGAGGGAAGAGCAATCGGGAGGGGAGGGTGAGGGGAAGATAGATGGGGAGGGAAGGGGGAGAGAAGGTTACATTCCTCTATCAGAAGAGAATAAAAAGCATCTCCACTGAACAAAGACAATAAATAAAAAATATGGTATTTCTACAATTCGCACCCAGGTGTGTCTGTGTGTTTGTGTGTGTGTGTGGAAGGGGAGAAGGTCTGTCTCTCGTGCTACCACAGTGAAGTGAAGTGAAGTGCTGTTGTCAAAACACCCCATAAACCTCATTTCAAGCGAACTTATATCAACATATGCCATAGTGGTGCTATGAGGTAGTCACTATAACGATTTCCGAACGTGAAAGTGAAGAAGAAACGATCGAAATAATGAGAAAATTCGCATTTGAACTAATAAAGAGTAAGGAAATACTATCATCATATATCTTGCATGTCGTGTTGAGCTAGAAGCTACTACGCATGTGCGAATGAGCAACGCAAACTGGTATGTGTCTGTGCCTAGGAGAAAAATCTTTGGACCTGCTGGTTTGGGTTCATTGCTTTGTAGCTATGAAATATGGTTTGTAATGAAGCCAAAAATATTTAATTTAGCAATACAATCAAGCAGTGAGTTATGTGTTTAACACTTATATTAATAAAACTATTATAAATTATGACCAAAACTCAAGTAAATTCTGATAAAAAATTTATGTTATAGGAGATCTGGATTTATTGTTGTAGGTTAACCATATGTCTGACAGCGCATGGAATAAAAGGTGGGGCGTCAGGAGAAAAATGAGAATTAACCCAGTAACACCGAAGGAAAAGGCGACGCAAAAACGAAAATTTCATTTGTTTTGTCTGTGTTTGTATGTCTGTCACAGGATAGGGGTTTGATTTTGAGTAAAAACCTGTCTGGAGAGACATAAAGGCCGTGTGCACAATTTTGTCTGGGTCTGTCAAGCAGTTCGGATTTCTATAGAAGCCAAACTAATATACAAACATTCACTTTTATATATATAGACTATCAAAGGAATTCTAAGATTTGTACAAATACCAGTTTTTTCTATGGGCACCCTCTCTCTCTCTCTCTCTCTCTCTCTCTCTCTCTCTCTCTCTCTCTCTCTCTCTCTCTCTGAGAAGAAGGGAGGAAGTCACTGACGCAGACGGAACACTAAGAGGATTTCAGAGTAACGAACCGAATCGTAAAACTATTCATATAAAAAATGTAACTAACGAAAACTGGAACGAATTCTTGGTTCATACAACATTGTACCCTGAAGGAAAAGTTTGCTTATGGAACTGCGCTATCGACAGACACAAGCATACACATTATACATAAACACACACAAATTCCATCAAAACTTCAAAAGTGACGCAAGAAATTCCTCTCCGTCACGAACAGAAGAAGAAGAAGAAGAAGACGAAGAAGAAAAAGGCTAATCAGTCTGATTACAGCTTTTGGGTCATTAACCAATGAACCTAGCGCATCGAAGCCGTTAGAAGAATTACTTTTGATTAATGTTCTCCTTACAACAGACAGTAAGCAATTTCATTCACACAAGGAAAGCAGTTTATGAGAAGCCATATTATTTTCAATTTACTTCCCACAATCACTCAATGTTTGATTAAGCAACGCCTCTTCTTCCTTACCTACCTAACAGTTCTCCTACTGACTCCCACTCATTCTGCCGAGAGTATGTTAGAAACTCCTGCTAATCCCAGGCCTGGAAAACAGAGGGGGGTTGGGCGTGCGACTGACGCCCCTACACCCCGTGAGAAGCTCATCTCACAAAGTCTCTCTAAGAAACATTTTGCAACTTTCAATGTCGATTTGGAAAATGAACATCGTTCCCTCCTCAACGGAAAACACAGAGGTCTAAACGTCAAAAGAAGGAAGTGTTAGGAACTCACGTACTTCCTTAAATGAGTTCTCCAGTATTCCCAGGAAGAAGAAGAAGAAGAAGAAGAAGAAGAAGAAGAAGAAGAAGAAGAAGAAGAAGAAGAAGAAGAAGAAGAAAGAAGTATGGTAGCAGGACTCGATGAGAGAATATATTTTTTTTATGGGCCTAAACGAGGTATTTACCATTCCTATGGTTGTTTATTTGAGGCAGTATTCAAGATACACTATTTTAAGTTTGTAGGTAAGAGTTATAAAGAAACAAGCTCAGCTATAAAAGCTCCTCTATTTCAATGGCTTGTCTTTAATCTTTCTCGTTAAATATCCAATTGATACGATACCTTACCTTACAGTTCGTTCGGGTTGCCCCAGGAGGTCCCTCAGTGTGAGGCACCTCTGATGTCTACCAGAGAATTGCTAATGCATCTTCCGGTATATTTTGCATCTTCCAGTCTTGGATGGTCTGGGATGCATCTTAAATATTTGTCGAGCTTATTCTTAAACACGTCTACGCTCACTCCTGATATGTTTCTCAGATGAGCTGGTAGCGCATTGAATAGACGCTGCATTATCGATGCTGGTGCGTGGTGGATTAATGTCCTGTGTGCTTTCCTTAGTTTTCCTGGTATAGTTTTGGGCACTATTAATCTACCTCTACTTGCTCTTTCTGATATTTTTAGCTCCATGATGTTTTCGGTAATTCCTTCTATCTTTTTCCATGCTTGGAGAGAGAGAGAGAGAGAGAGAGAGAGAGAGAGAGAGAGAGAGAGAGAGAGAGAGAGAGAGAGAGAGATGTTTTGCCTTAATATACAAAATCGATGTAAATGTTGAGAGTCTTACAGCGGTACCTCAAGATTTCTTTTAAATGTAACCTAGTTTGTTTTTCATAATCCCCACCTCTGATTCTTTCATGTAATTTAAATATACTTTCTCTCTCTCTCTCTCTCTCTCTCTCTCTCTCTCTCTCTCTCTCTCTCTCTCTCTCTCTCTCATAGTCAATCACTTCCAAGGAAGCAAAAGTGTGATTAACATTAAACCACGAAATTATCTTCGATCATCAGCAAACACTTGTTGAAGTCCAAACACTCTTGCATCCAAGTATAAGTTCGCTACTTTACCTCCGCAATGCATACCCACCGCTACACTTGCATCGAGTGGGCACGAAGACATCATTATACCGGAGCAAATGAATGTCTTGTTCAGACCTCATTTCCAAGGGCTTAATGACCTCATTAGACGTCGTCTTGACTTATCTCGGAGTCATGTTGTGTCGCCGCCTGGTAGAAGAGAATTGTTTTCTCTCTTGTATACTTGGGTTCTCTGCTAATATGCTCTGTTGTACGAGTTCCTCTCTCTCTCTCTCTCTCTCTCTCTCTCTCTCTCTCTCTCTCTCTCTTATTCATCCACTTTTAAGGAAGAAGAATGGAAAATATTTTCTCTTTTATATCTTTGTACGACCGTTGTAATTACTAACCAGTGCTTAGTTATAACCACATTGATGCCACAAAACATGAAAACAAAATAACCAATCTAACAAAGAAAATTTTTCATTTTCATGCACCAGATTCTTTTCTGGAGATAATTCATTGCACTCTCTCCTTTAACTTTGACATTGCGTTGTGTTTAACTACAAATTAATTCTACAATAGTTTAACTTCACTTAATTACCTTACATCAATCGCTGTAAAACTTCGTCGGTGCAAACACAATAAACACTTCAAACAACATAACAAACTCAGCAGTTCATCCACTGATATCTCACAATAATACTACCTATCAATATGCGCATATTAACAAATAATACTAAATGCACAGAAAATCAGCGGATACTTAGCTTTGTTCCAGTTTGAATTCACTTAATAATAATACTGTTCTTGATCAATAGATGAAGTAGATGGACACACGTCCTGACCCAATGATGGCTAGTCGGTTTCTGCCACCCACCATCAATGACGTCACCACAACTACCAAACAAGCACAACACGCCAGTAAAGCCCAGAACAACCCAACAAAATATATTCTTAACATTAAGAATACAACATTTAAGTGAATATAACCCAATATAATAATAATATTCTACACATTCCATAGTGTGTATAACAGATTGCTTATTCAGAATTCGTAGATCTCTTATCGAGTATCGATAACCGTATAATCGATCACCGAAAAGTTGTTGTGTATAAAATCATTCTCTCTCTCTCTCTCTCTCTCTCTCTCTCTCTCTCTCTCTCTCTCTCTCTGGGCATTCAACCCAATTATTTACAGATTTGATTTTATGATATATTTAGAGCCAAGGCAAGCACTGGGGGCGTTTTAGGCCGTTCAGTGGCCAAGACAGTGAAAGAGAAGAGTTGGAGTTAAGAGTGGTTGGACAGCAAGATAATGAGCGCCATAAAATAAAGGAGATGAAGTACAGTGGAACTGGGTTAGAAAACCCCACATCTGCATTAAGAAGTAATATAGAGAGGCTGGACAGCAAGACAAAAGAAAAGAAGGAAGAGCGGAGGTAAAGTAAAAGGCTGAAAAGCTGAATGCAACTAGGGGACGAAGGGACGCTGCAAACGACCTTTAGCATTGCCTACAGTGTACCACGTTAAGTGCACTGACGGCACTGCCCCCTACGAGATTGCAAGTATCTACACTTAGCTATTAACTGTCCAAAATGAAAAAGGAAGACGTAAATGCTGTCAAATCTAACGCTGTCTAAAAGCTATCAATCAGCAAGAGAGCCTCCTCCTTAAAAGGAATTAGTAGCCATTATTAAAGAGGCTGAGACTAAACACTAATACTAAAGGACTGTTTAGACGTCGCCTCCACACACCCCTTGTCTAATTTAACACAGAAAAGGACACTGATGCCAGTTAGATCCACGATAAACATAATGAGTACTTTATTAACATTGGCGTGATGGAAAAATTGTGTTCTACATTATATTATTCAATTTTCATTATAATTATTTACAACAAGTACAATGTGCATTTACAATGAGGGAACTATAATTTACAGGTGATGGTAAAATAATTATTAATGTACATTATATAAAGTTAAATTTACATTAAAATGATTAATTTAATACAAGAACAGCGTGCATTTACAATGAGTGAACTGCAATTTACAGAAGTTTGTAATATATTATTCTTATTAATAAGCATTCAAGAGAAAATTATATTAAATTAGAGAAAAGGACAGTGATTTCAAATGTTAAGGACTACTTCAGGAGCAAGAGCCCGTGCTGGAGTAAAGCCAGCTTTATTACATCAAGAATATTTTGAAATATACATTACGAGTTTTCAGACATACATAAAAATCTTTTACTTTAAAAATTGCTTTTACGAATGAATATTTGCATACTGAAGTGACACTTAGGATTAAATACATCTTATGGGTTTGTGCTTTTCACAGAGAGAGAGAGAGAGAGAGAGAGAGAGAGAGAGAGAGAGAGAGAGAGAGAGAGAGAGAGAGAGAGAGAGAATTATCACGTTCGTAAAAAAATTAAAATTTAACACTTTAAACAAAATTTGTCTAGCACAAAGAGAGAGAGAGAGAGAGAGAGAGAGAGAGAGAGAGAGAGAGAGAGAGAGAGAGAGAGAGAGAGAGAGAATTATCACGTCCCTAAAAAAAAAAAAAAAAAAAAAAATCTAGGGAATAAAACTCGGGAACAAAACTTGATCCTCTCTGATTGGAGGATTGATTCCTGTCCTGTCCCGCTGCCCCAAAAATCCCTCTCAAAAGGACCAGAAAATAAAAGAACTCATAAAAGAACTAATTCTCTCCCTCTCTCTCTCTCTCTTTTTCTTCGTGCAAAATTTAACAATCTGGAAATCTAAACTAAACTAAACTATTCCACGTGACATCTAATGAGATTATAATGACCGTTCAAATAACAAGTGACCCCTTTTCTTATTATCATTTATCACGGAAGCCTTCACAAAAGATTAGTTCTTCCAATGAAATATGGAAGCCATTTTTCTAAAGTTTTTTAAATGAGTTTTATAACAAATTTATACAACGCCACGACAGGCCAGTTATGGTTTAGCAAAAGAAGTGCATAAATATATATATATGTATGTATATATATATATATATATATATATATATATATATATATATATATATATATATATATATATATATATATATATATATATATATATATATATATATATATATATATATATATATATATATATATATATATATATATATATATATACATAATTTCTTTCTATTCACCTAAGAATGTAGAAGAACTGAATTCAGTTTTGTAAAAGAAAATGAAAAATTTCCTACAACTTTTTTGGAGCTGTTCCAATATTTTTCACGTGTTCTTTCCCTAGACGCTTCAACTTCTCACTAACCTGCATACTTTCCTTTGTCAATATCTGTACAGACCCGAGGGTTAGGCATCCAAGAGTCTTTATCTAGCCCAGGTGGGAATAAGAAAATTGGACAGGGAACCGGAAGGGAACTACTGGGTTAGTTAATAGGCCTACATTAGGCCTAGAAGCGCCCCGGGGTAGTACATTGGCCTAGACGCGCCCTGGAGTAGCACATTGCTCAAAATATAAGGACTGGTGTGGACCTTTGTGTTTCGAAATTCACCCAACTGAGTCTTCCGCGAGAGAGAGAGAGAGAGAGAGAGAGAGAGAGAGAGAGAGAGAGAGAGAGAGAGAGAGAGAGAGAGAGAGAGAGAGAGGCTTTTACAATATTGAGAATTAACTTTTTTGCTTTTTATTTTAATTTCGCACCCCAAATGTCACCTAGGCCTATCGGACTTCAAATTAGAAAATAAAAATAATTACTTGTTTAGGAAAAGAAATGAATTACCTTTACCAAATAAAGACTTAATGAAACAAAGTCTTTTACTACTTATACCCTTCTATGCTTATTTCTCACCCAAGCAATGCACCCGATAAATATTGATAAATAAATAGTTACAACTCTAAAACAGGAATTTTGCCAATTTGAACAAACGACCTGGCGGTAGGGTCTCTCTCTCTCTCTCTCTCTCTCTCTCTCTCTCTCTCTCTCTCTCTCTCTCTCTCTCTCTCTCTCGCCTTTATGTTCGTCTACGCCTCCCATTGAACTCACCTTTGACTTGTTACACAAACAAGTGGCTTTACAATAAATAAATAAGTAAATGAATAAACAAACAAACAAATAAATAAATAAATAATAAACAGTAAATAAACTATTCATTAAAGATAAGAGGATAATCAGCAAGCAAGTAGTTCCTTTGACAATTCAGCTGCTCTATTTCCATATCAATAGTCTTAAATATACAGCCTTTGCTACAGAGAGAGAGAGAGAGAGAGAGAGAGAGAGAGAGAGAGAGAGAGAGAGAGAGAGAGAGAGAGAGAGAGAGAGAGAGATTATTAAAGTTCCGTTTCTGTCTCCATATAACTTCCAAGCATCATTATTTCAGCCTTCAACAACTTTCTATAATAACCTCTCATGTCGCACCTCAAACATAACCTAGGCCTATGTGTATTTTAAATGAGAAAATAAAGAGTATTCATAATAAATAAGCGTTAGGTTATCAGCAATATAAGAAAAATCGTCAGTATTTACAAAAAGTACAGTGAGCATAAATATGACAGGTATTTTAGTGAACCGTATCGACGCTTGTGCAAAAATAAAACGAAAGTCTAATTCTTCAGGTATAAAACAAATCAGGGCTTTGCTGAAAACAAAACCATGACACAATGTAGAGAATACTTGAAAGGATTATCTCAAATATAGCGTATCCTATTTCTAGGAAGTCTTTTCCTGAAGGATCTCATCCTTCTTCCAGAGAGAGTCTAGGATGAAGAAACGTTGGCAACGCCGCTGTTTGCATCAGACTCTCCCTCGAAGCGGTTCACCCGAAACCTTGATACAATTCAGTTTTCAAATGACTTGCAAAAAGTTTTTTTTTTTTTGAGTGTTTTGTCACATGGTCAAGTTTTATATTTAATATTTGACTCTTTCTGGTCCTGCTTCAATTGCGGTTTCGATAGATTTCAAATTACCAGGAAATAAAGAGGAATTTGATCGTAAACCACAATCTTGTGAAAGCCGTTTTGGCAAAACGAGCGTAACATGTATACAATCTTATTATGGGTTTCCTCTCTCTCTCTCTCTCTCTCTCTCTCTCTCTCTCTCTCTCTCTCTCTCTCTCAGTGAGGGGAAATGTTCATGTATTTCAAAACCAGTCATCGTTATGCATACTTCCCGTCGGTTATAGAGCCATTGGTGTGTGTGTGTGTGTGTGTGTGTGTGCGTGTATGTTTCCAATTGGTCTTTCATTTGTAACTCGAGATTTTTTTTAGTTCCAGCTATATCTAAAGTGAATTTTGCACCTTGATTATGACTCTATATCAAATGATTCAACTG